>NC_056726.1:1400591801-1400749301 GCF_019279795.1 Protopterus annectens
GACCTAACTTTCAACCAACATTTGTCCAATGTAAGAAAGTCCAGCTTATAAACAATGGGATTGTATCTAGATCTATGGATGTCATTGCCCCCCTTCACTCAGCCCTCTTTAATCCAATTATTGAGTATAATGCTCCCTTCAGCATGAATCTGTCCAGAAACATGCAACAACTGGAACACCAACAGAGATAACTTACCAAAAGGATACAAGTCGCAAACAAATTGTCCTACATGGTCCTACATAAAGCCCTATCACATATAGTCGGTATCCTACAGACCACTAAGAGGTGACCTGTGTCTGTTATACAAGGCATCCTCTGACCCAATACTGATGGACCTTACTGCACATCGGCAAGTCAAATGGTATCAGAAATACTCAGTCTAGGCATCTAAACCTTTTCTACAACATCAACGGAATGGTTTGAGGGACTGGTGTATCTCACAGAGGGGACCACTGCTCTGCAACAGTCTCCCCATACATGTAAATCAAATCTGATCCCTGTTCATATTCAAATGCAACTTGGATCTATGGAAGGGTAATAGAAAATTTATCCCAAGGCTGTTCCCCCTGTGCTACTAATAGACAGAGGCAGGTCCTAAATACTTTATCCCTCAAATTATCTATGGCATGATCCCATTATAAACAGTAATGTATAATTGTCAACCACAGGATGGATAAGGGCAATCTAACACCAAACAGGATAGGTTCATTGATACCAAAAGGGAAACTGGCTAGGCTTAAAGTGACCAAGAAGGTCAGCTAGCCTAGCACTTAACTTTGAACCTAAATGAATGAGACCTGTCAACACCACTGTTTGTAAAGAAATTAGAAATTATGAAGTACAGTCTGTGCCAAATATCACCTTACCAACCAAGACAACCATGGTTTTCTGTTCATCCTCAGTACATTGTACAGTGGCCAATCAAGGTAATTTCTTTCAAGGCCTCATCATCCACCCATTGGGCTGTTCTTCATCATTCCCACATATCTATGATATAGTTATCTTTATGGCCTCTTCAATTTTACAAGTAAGAATTAATCTGAATCTCACACTGAAGGTCATACACAACCTGACATCTGTGCAAAACTCTTAAACCAGTAAGAAGAAGCAATTTGTCATGTTTACCTCTTGGGAAAGAATGGACCTTAAATCAATAATAGTGGACTATGTTTGGTGTCATTTGGCAGACCTATTTCATCAGGGCCTCAACCATTCTACCATCAAGGCCCATCTAATGTCTAATATAAAGTGCCATCTAGGCCAACAGATGGCGTCTTCACTCACCACGGTGATCATCAAACCATCCTCACAGCCATCTTCTACCCGAGACCAACAGCCAGAGAAACACTGTCATCCTGGTAGTTGTACTTCTTCATAAGAGACCTAATAAGACAGCCATTCATACCAGCATCCAATGTGGACTACATAATCCTTGGAAAATATGTACATCGATGAACTGATTTATATCGATTTTGTCAATACTTTGTGCATCTTTAGTGCATTGTTTCTAAACACCTGTTTTTGTTTTTGAAAGGTGAAGAATGGTGCTTTGATCCAAATTGCTGCAGCCTCCAATCTAATTATTACTCTGAACAATCTTAGAGGAGGAAAAAACAGAAGTGTGCCTTTGATGTGTATGCATTTATAATCTATATATGGGTCTGCTTCATTTCATTGAAAACATATTTCACTGAAACTCATTTCGTTGAAAACTCATTTCACTAAAACTCAGCTGCCTAAGCACAATTCACTCAAAGCTCACTTCACTGAAAACTCATTTGGCTGAAACTCATTTCGCCGAAAGGTATATGCCCTGTTTCCTACCGTAGTGCGATCGTGGAGTTAGTATAAATAGTAAGGGATTGGGGATTGCGGGGGGGGCGTAACACACATGCACACTCATACATGCTTCATCCAGAATCCATATTTGTCTCTTCTTCATAAAAATTCCACGTGTTTCATTTCAGTATGTGTGCATCATGCTAAGGATGTGCTCTGTGTGCATCCTTAAAGGAGAAATATACATGCAGAGTGCATTCTTAAAGAAGAAATGCATGTTTAGTGCCAGACCCCCAAACCAGTTGCCTAGGGCGCCTAGTGCTGGAACCAACTTTGCAACCAAGTCACTAGCATCTATATATCTATATAATACATATATATCTATCTATATATATATATATATATATATTATACAGTACTAAATATAAATATGCAAATTTAATGAGTCTATGCACATATGATGGCCAATGTGTGTATGAATTTATGTGTGTGTGTGTGTGTGTGTGTGTGTATACATATACAGTGTGTATATATATATATATATATATATATATATATATATATATATATATGTGTGTGTGTGTGTGTGTCTGTGTGTGTAGTATCAAGAAACAAAGGAAAAAAGGGAAAACTAGTTGTACAGGAATGATTACTCTTGATATTGGCCTACGAATTACTAAATTAGACCATTGTCACAACTTCCTACGGAAGATCTGTGTCAAAGATCATCATACATGCTTATTATATATATATATATATATATATATATATACACACACATATATATATATATATATATATATATATATATGTCACTGAGTATGAATGTATGCATAAATTTGTAAGTATGTGTACTGAAATACCTACATATATAAATTTAGTCAGAAGTTCTGATATTCATATTGTGTGCACATACATACATGCAAGCATATATATGTAAGCTGTAATGGAAAGAAATGGTTTAATATTTTTTTGATGTTCCTTGAAATAAACATGTGCTATGCAGTATTAAACTGTTACTCTATTTGAATGTTATCATGTTCACAATAGTTATAGTGAAGCCTGTGGCATTTCTACTAAACATGCATTTTCACCACCTTATGGAGAAGCTGCACCTTGTAGAATTTCAAGGTTCACATATAATGACCATAAACAACTACACGTTCTTTTTATAATTGTTATTGTTCTCATCCAGAAAAAAAGTGATGATTGCTCCCTTCTACTCGACACTCATTAGACCCATTATAGAGTACAACACCCCTTTTGGAATGTACCTCACAAGACATCTGGAGCAGCTGGAAAGGCCACAGAAGTACCTCACAAAGAGGATTACTGGCCTCAAACAGATGCCCTACACTGACCGTCTCAAAAAACTCCAGCTTTACTCTGTAGCACATCGCCTACTCGGAGGAGATCTCTGCCTAACGTATAAAGCTATGTTAAACCCAGAGCTGTTGGACATGCTACACCTAAAGAAATCCCAATCCCTCTGAGCTACATGCTCTAGGGACCTAAACCTTGTCACCACAATAAACAGGACATGCTGGAGGGATAGATAACTGTCCCAGAGACTTCCCATACTCTGGAACAAGCTACCCATCTATGTCAAGCAAAGTTCCTCATTAGCACTCTTCATGAAAACTCTTGATGAGTGGATGGGAAATAGGAAATACATCCTAGGGATCACTTCTGTGGCTCTGCTCGACAGGGGCACAGGAAAATAACTTTCTTAGGTGGCATAAGCCAGGGAACCTTGTTGGCTAGGCTTACTTAGGCCCTTGGGCCAATAGCCTAGTACCTACCTATTAACCTATGAGTTGCCAGTATTGACAATCACAGAAAAAGAAAACAGTGACTTTACACATTACAATTGCTTCTTACTGTGGTGTAACATACACTGGAGAAATTATTGATGGGATGCTGTAACCCTAGGTGCCTACTCAGATCTGATCTATTGTTTTCATCTGGCCACTGCCCTTCCTTCACACATATTTCATGTTGAGCTGCAGGGTAACTTACATCAATGCACAATGTTGCTCTCAACTTACTCATGTGCATGCAAAGTGTAACAGCTGAGTCTGCTAATACTTACCTCTCAGAAGTAGAAAAAGAAATGCGAAATATTTTGATTGCATCATCATGATTTTCTACATAGTGTGCACTTGTAAGTTGCTGTGACTATACCCAATGATCCATGTGTATCTTACTGTGTATTCCTTGATCAGAATTTGACAGTATATGGAACACTTTCTCTATTATGGTTGCTGCATACCCTACACATGGGTATTACTTTCAAAAGATTCCATCATTTATCATTTTATGTTACTTTTGCATTACTTTAATTGTGCAATATTGTAGTTTGTCACTGTGAAGCAATAAGAGTAAGTATGTTTTGACATGTCTTACAATATGTTTTTAAACTTTCTAACAATGTTTGTAAATAAGGGAGCTGTTCTTCATATTGCAGATGCTGTATTACTGCACCAGCAAAATATACGCTGTCTCTGCAGTTAAGGCAGATACTTTCACAGCTGGAAATGTCTATAAAATGCTTCTGTGAAAATGTTCTCACTTACCATATGTTGCTGTACCTTTCAGTTTCCTAACATCGAGCTACCCCTTTCTGGCATTTTGGAAGTACACAGTCGACTTGGCATAATTTTGTCCATTGGCATAATATTGCTTGGCATAATTGTCATTGAAATGAAATTCTTGTAAATTTCATATCTTAGGTAGGTCCTCCTTATTGCAAGGCATTTCAAAGCTGTTACAGCCCTGAGTGCACTTTACTCTTATCTACTCATGGATTCCTTGAAGTTCGTATGCTCCACCTTGATAACGCAGGGACTTGCTTATTTGTATAATGGGGTGCCGTCTTTGAAATCTCTTGCTAGATTGGCTTGGGATGATCCCAAAGCTTGGTAGTTTCAAACATTCACTCATAATTTACATCTTTGACCTGAAATATGTGGCATAGCTAGTTCTTGGTTGTTTTCATTCTGTTTATTTTATTTATTATTAGCTTAATTTTAATGATAGTTTTATAGTAGTGCTTAGGTAAAAGCAGTTAAATAAACTTGAACTTGAACTGAACACCCTTTGTCATATCTGAGGTGGAGTATCTCGTGCTGGTTGTGCACTGCAGGATCTTTTCTGACTTGTGCTTCTTTCTATCAAAATATTCATGAAATTTCACACATTCATACAATACGGCTAGCAATAATTTATCACACTGAACCTGCGGCCTTAGTGCATATATAAATGCTGTTTAACCAAAGGCAAAATATATACTTTCCTGTAAGATAACATCTTCTATATATATTTGACTTGCATGTGTTTGTAACACAACTAATTTATTCAACTCATAGTAACTTAGTAATTGTGTTTAAGTTTGCTGGACCTTTCAATGTTCTTTTCCTGTTCATAGTTTAATTTTCCATTACATGCCTTCTTCCAGTATCTTTCTAAGACTTATAATCATCAAAGACACATTACTTACAGACTTGCAAGATGTTGCCTTATTCCCAGAAGTCTCATCAGTGCTTATTTCTCTTCTGGATTTGGTATTTACACTGTTGCATAGATTTGTCATGTAAGATTGTGTCTCACATTGTTGACACATAAAACATCACAGCTATAATGTCGAAAGAAAAAAAATCATATTAACAAATAGTAGTACTAAACACAGCAAAACATTAGAAAGCAATTTTTGCAGGGAGGCTGCCCTCCCTGCACTGCTCGTTCTGAGGACTCTGACCTCGTATCCCACATCATACATGTACTAACTTTGTGGTCGCACACTTGAAAGCAAGGGAAAATTGTTAAAAATATGAAACTCACTGCTTCTATCATCTGCACGTTATATGACCTTACAGTACAATACAGCATCTGGGCCAAAGTATGTGTGACACACTATGTCAATGACACACAAGTATAACTTTACATATGTAATGTTTCATGTTATATGTAAAGAATAAACAATTAACAGCAGTGTCATTGTCTTAAACATTTGCCACTCTTCCTTTAAATCCGCGGTGGTGGTGCTGCGGTAGAGTTGTCGCCTCACAGTAAGATGCTATCTGGTTCGATCTCAGCTAGAGCGTCTTCTGCATGGAGACATGCATGAATGGGTGTACCTTAGTTGAAGGTTGTGCGTTAGGGCTGGCAACTCGGCATGTAAAAATCAACTGCCAATCATTAGCAGACTGGAATTCTGCTGTGGCGACCCCTAACCGGGAAAAGCTGAAAGACACAGCAACAACAACAACTTAAAATTGCTATTATTTAATTTAAAATTTTACTCTCTTTTTGTATTCAGCAACTTTCCCAGTCTCTTGCCATATTCTTCTTGTGTTTAACCTCACATCAACATATAATTCCAAACATACCATAAACAATTAATTGATTATGTAACATATATTTGTAATACCTCTGGTGATGATAAATACTAAATTGAGTCTCAAAAATGTTTACATTCCTAGTGGTATACTAAACCTACAGACAGTGAACATTTGTTTATCTAGTTTTATCTTCCAGAATTAGTGATTTACATTTAATATTGAAAATAACTTAGCTTTTTAATATACAAATTAACTTAATTTTTATTTTCATATTCATATGTATAACCTTCTAATAGGGGATCATGCATTTTTTTATTTTACATATTCATATCAATAGTTTAAGTATTTTCTGACATAATTTGAACTGTCTGCTGTATCTAATTTAAAAACAACATTGGGCTAATTTTGCTAATCTGTTAAGATTATTTTGTTGCACAGCATCTTCATTCTCTGTTTTCATAATATCTGTTTTCAATAGAAGCACAAGAGGTATTTGCTATCATTACTCATTTCCAGTTTAATTGTTATAATATGCAGATTATTTGGAACATTCTGATTATTTGGAACTTTCTTACTTTGTTTTGAGAAGATATACATCTGCAATTCTATTTAAACACTAGATGCTTATCATTCCTATAGTCACACCGGGTATCTGAAGCTTGTTTTTTAACTTTACCATATATCTGCACACCTCATGGCTCTTTTTGCTTTTGTCATAACTTTAACAATGTATGTTTATTTTATGGTTCCTTTTCACTTTATTTTTGACTCAGAATTCATGTTACTTATGTCCATTTCCTCTATTTCCTTAACATTTGTGCTTGTAATCTCATTTGATTTTTAAACACCCACAGATTTTGATAAACTTAGATCTGCTTGTCTTTAAAGCAGGCATCTTGTCTGATAATTTCTTGTACCACAAACTTTTCTGGCTCTCAACAATGAATAAGGCAGTTTGTCAAATTTACATTCTTTTGCTTGATTCATTAGCTCAGTAACATATGCAGCTCTAGTTGCCCTATAGTCTTAGTTCATCATAAGAGTTTTTTCTAGACTAAAAATAATTCCTGAATTTCAGCCATGTTGCTGACATTTTGGGCAGGATTCACGAAGGCTTGCACGGAGTGTAAGAGACATGTAACACTCCATGCAAGCCTCACGATCCAGGAATAGCCCGAAACTCCGTGTAAGAGACCAGCTAAAACGTCTCTTACACGGACTGGGCGTGGATATGCTAAATACATCACTTGCAGCTGAAAGGTATGCAAATGAGGTATATTAGCGATCCACGAAGCAGAAACCAGCCCGTGTAAGAGACGTTTTAGCTGCAGAAGTGTACTCAGTTGACAATTGAGTACATTTCTGCAAAAATCACAATGGAGCCATGTCAGCTCCAAATAAAGGGTGCATATGTGTCAGGCAGCATGCCAATGGCCAAATATGTGGCCATTGGCAAGGTAACCCGATGCAAAAATTATAAAAATATAATTGTTTAAACACAGCGCAGCCCCACGCAAACAGGTAGTGCTGTATAAAACATAAAAATTAAGGTTATAAACCCACAAATGTGGGTTTTATGCAATACATGGAATGACAATGCAGGGACCAGCAGACCAAAAACAACATGGCCACTGTGTAGTGGTTGCTAAGGGGGGAAGCTGAGTCTAAGACATGTAACTAAGCATTAGTAGGCAATCTCATGTAAATGAGGGTTAGGATACTGAATCCCACAGTCACATAGCAAATGAGCACAGTCTGAGTAGTGTAAGAGATACATAAGGGGGAGGAATAGAGTAGGAGATAGGTGACATCACAAGGGGGAATGGTAGAAAGCAATGCAGTTCATTGGAGGTCAGTGTAACATGACAGATGACAGACACAGATCAGAGAAAGAGGAGTGCTGCAAGATAAGCATGGGAAAGTCAAGAAATGGAAGGTGTACACTGTTACACCAAAGTTTCTTGCTGGGCGTGCATGTGCACATGTGCACACCATGAAGCGCGAGTAGGGCAGTGTGTGCGCGTGTAAGGCAGACTGAGCATGTGGGAGCATGTTGGTAGATGTTTAACACTGTTTGCGCTGGTGTGCGCGTGTTTTAACCCAAATAGGCAGATCCTGAACCATGTAAGAAGAAACAGAAAGGAAAAAGGAAGCAACAGAATTAGTAGGAAGCTAGCAGGGAATACTGCTGGAGCTAGCAGGTGAAAACAATTAGAAGCAGGCAATTACACAGGCAGAATAGTAGCCCAGCCCAGCACTTAAAACTCTGCAAACAGCAGTGCAGGATGTTTCTCTCAAGAGACACTGCAAGACAGGAGTAAGCTATTAGAAGTGAAAACTGAAAAAGCTGAACTCAGAGCAGAAATGTTAGGGGCTGCCATAGCTGTCATAATGAGACATAGGCGAATTGCTGAGGGCGGTGACAATGCAGATGGTGCCAGACAACCCACAGTGAGAAGACGGAGAAGAGTGTACAGGCCCAGGGTCACCTACCACAGGTTACATGAGCTGGAGATAGTAGAGCGCTATAGAGTGGACAGAGAGCTCCTGCAGCAAATAGTTGAGCTGTGCAGGCCACGCCTCACACACAGAACCAACAGAGGGGAACCCATCCCATTGGAAACCAAGGTATGTGTTGGCCTAAGAATACTAGCAACAGGTACCTTCCAAAGACCAACTGGTGATATGATGGGATATCACAGGCATCAGCCTCCAGGGTACTGCACCAGTTCCTGGATGCCATGTCAGCACATGTCGGTGATCATGTATATTTCCCCAATGCCCGTGAGGTATTGGCCAGCAATATGCGTCTCTTCCAGCAAATAGCGGAATACCCTGAGGTAGTGGGTGCAATAGACTGCACGCACATACGCATCAAAGCACCAGCCGGTGAGCAGGGTAGGGCCTACATTAACCACAAGGGCTTCCCCTCCATCAACTGCCAGGTTGTGTGTGATGCCCAGGGCATAATAATGAATGTGTGTGCTGGCTGCCCTGAGAGCTACCATGATTCCCACATCTGGCATTTGACGCAGCTGTACCAGACATTTGCCAATGGGGACATCCCACATGGACACCTAGTGGGGGATGCAGGTTATGCACTGGAGCCGTGGCTGATAACACCCATCAGAAATGCACACACACCTGAACAGGAATGCCATAATGAGGCACACGCACAAACACGTAATGTAACAGAGCGTGTGTTTGGGCTGCTCAAGTCACGGTTCCGGTGTCTGGACACATCTGGTGGAGCCTTGCAGTACACACCAACTACATGTACCCAGATTGTCATGGTATGTGCTATGCTACATAATATGATCTTGCAAAAACAGCTGCAGCAGGACCAGCATAGGGCTGGGCCAAACAGCCCCCCACCATTGCCAAAGCCATCACAGGCAGAGCGTGACTCGGAGGAGGAACAACCTGAGCCTGTCCCAGTAGGCAGAAGGAGGCATGCCCAGTATGCCCTGGCCTTGGCAAAGAGGCAACACATAGCACAAACACTGGCTCAGTAGGAACCCTGGGAATGATACCCCCTCTGACTCACTCAAATAATAACAGGGATGCCTAAGATGACATGACCTGCTCACAAACATGTACAGGGAGTGTAATATGCGCATCCAACAGAGGCAGCCCTGCAGCACCACCTGAGGCATGAATGCCATGTGTTAAGTAATGTAACACCATGTACTATATGCACACCTGAGGACCCTGACTAACATCCACCCTCACCAAACATGAAGCCACAAAATGACGATGGGATGATCAATTGCAATAACTGGCTGAAGTAATGCAGTTAGTCAAAGGGGAGCCAATGTGTTTCAGCCTGGGAAGACATGCGGAGCATGACATGATGCACCACCTGCTAGGGGTGGCATGCACCTATCAGTCCAGGCCCCATCGATACTGGCAAATGCTGTCAGTACCCACAGCATGCCCTGAATAGGTAAGTCTCAAAACACAAACCCACCTTCATAGGTACCACAAGGGATAGGAACCTAGATGTAATGCTACCCAATGCCAGAAGTCTAAACAGCAAGATGTGTGCAGTGTAAACGCACACAGTATGGAGAATGTAGATATCAGTCCTGTAATAGAAAACTGGGTCAAGGCTCACATCAGCACCCTAACACTACCAGGTTACACCTCATACTGTGCTGTACAGCCGCAAAACATGGAACAAGCTACAAAAGGAGGGTGACTAGCAATAATGCATCTGGAGCATTTCTCCCCGGGCCTCCGCTGAAAACAGGCTCTGTGGAACCTACATTCGACATTTCAACAAAAAAAAAAAAAAAAAAAAAATGTCAAGGATAACCACACCCCCATGTTGGTACCACAACAAGAAGCAGCATGGATTAGCCATGGTCAAATACCAATGGCTAAAACCACCTCCCAGTATATAGCCTGCTGCAGACTACTGTCCTAATACCAGGAACTGCACCTGGCCTATGTTGGAATACATGAATATATCAAGACCCCCAAACCACATTATATTGCTTGACTGAAAATACCCAGACATACACTGGGAGCATTATACTAGCACCAACACAGTAGGAGAAAAGTTCCCAGAATCCATAAACCAAAATTCCCAGGAACAACGTACCACTCCCACAAGAGGGGTAAGCATACTGGAAGTGATAATCAGCAACATGTGTACTGGATGGCAAGATGAGAAGTGTATCCCTCACTGGTAAAACCAGACCATAGAGTAATCACACTGGATATACACATCCTGACCACAGTCCCTGGCCAGAATACCACAGTGAAAAACATGTGTAAAGCATAGGTTGCACACCTTCAAACCGATGTGGAATCCACGAAAGGCCCTGTGCAAGTGCAGAATATGGGGCACACCACAGAACATGTTATACAGGCATTCCATGAACACAGCCAGGAATGCTTGGAGTATGCAATCACAAATAACAACAAGACACAATGCCATACACGCAGGCATCTGGCATGCTGGACTCCAGCCATTACCAAACCATGCAAGAGAATGAGGAAGCTACTACATGATAGAGCAAACATAAAAAGGGAAGCAATCACTGATCAGTAGTATGGCAATAAAATATGTCCACACATACAATCCACTAAGGCCAGCCACAACAAGTAGAATCTGTGAATCCAGAGGCAATGTGACACCTGGCCCAAGTACACAGACAACCCACAACTCCCCCCAATAAATACAAATATATGTGAGAGATGCAACCATGTATCCAAACCAGAGGCTGAACTCCCCCAACTCAGTACTGTCAAAACTAGTCAGGAGGAGAAGGTAACGACATGCACCACAAACCCAGTTCCACATAGACCTATCACAACTGTAATCCAAACACATAAACACAGAAAAACATTCCCGGAGGCCCTAATTACAAACACGCCACACCAACAGAAGCCTCCAAAGCAGATCCCAAGCAACCACAACCTCCAAACATAGCACATGCAACACATAGTACACAAAGCTGGTGTGCCAAACAGTCACAGGCCAGAAGGAGAAACAACATGCCTGATACAGTTGTAATAGGTGTCTGTATAGGCAGACACACTGCTGTCCCACTCACCAGACTGAACAAGGGATAGGGTACAGTAAGCTGCCTGTAGGCTGCCACAATATGCCACATAACACAAGTACGCAGGTCACCCCAAAGCAAGCAGAAATATGATGCACTCATTGTCCATGCTGGTGTGAATGACCTGAGATGTACCTCCCTGGACTACATGAAAAAAGACATGGATGAGCTCTCTGAGTATGTACCCCAGGCCGGTATGACACTGGCTGTTTGCAGCATCCAACCCTCACCAAGAATGATGCCACAGTACAAACACAGAATGATCATCTTTAACAGGTGGCACAGTTATAGCTGTCAGTCCAAGAGGGTCCAATGTCTGCCTGCTTGAGATGTCATGCATGACAAGCCATGCTGCTGTTCCAGGGATGGCTTGCACCTGTTACCCCCGGGGCATCTGGATACTGGATAAGGCCTTTGCCACCTCCATAGAGCCGTACGTAGGCAAGGCCAAAAAGACTACCCACCACCCTAGAAAACATAAGTGGTAAGAAACATAAGGGTAATGCTGACCAATGCCAGATGTGTAAACTGCAATATGCATGACCTTGAGGCACTTCCCAGTATGGAGAACATCGATGTCTGTGCAGTGACAGAAGCCTGCTGCAAGCCTACTGATAGCACACCAGCACTACCAGGTTATACCACATATCATGCATTATGGCCCCAACACCTGGACCAAAACATCAAAGGAGGGGGAGTATCCATATGCAGCACAGACACCCATACGGCCAGGTAACTGACAATGCATGAAGCAGCGGAGACCACCCATGTGCACCTAAGTGTAGCCAAAACTGCTGTACAGTCTGTAGCATGTGACAGACCACACTCTCACACACAAGAACTCCACCCAGACATCCTGAAGACACTGGACAGTATGAATGTCCCACAAAATACCAGACAAGGTACTCACAAATTACCACATAGGTGGTAAACCATTATGTATGCAAGGACTAATCAGGGACCTAGGGACACAAGTCGACAGTAACCTGTCATGTGACACTCACGATGCCAATGTGGCTAGGAAGATTGTCGATATTGGACACCGTATCATGAAAGGATTCACATCTACATCAACAGAGGTCACTGTGCCCCTGTTCTGTTCCTTTATCAGACCCATAATCTAGTACAATGACTCATATGGGATGTACCGTACCTGACACCTGCAGCGGTTCGGAAGACCTCAAAGGTACCCCACCAAGAGGATAAAGGGTGTCAAATATATGTCATATGCTGCCTGGCTGTAGACACCCCAGCTGAATGCAGTCACAGACTGCCTACACAGAGGCATTGTATGTCTGTTGTACAAGGCCATGTCCAACACAGGAGTAATGGACATGCTCCACCACAGGAAATCAAAGCCATTGGAGCTGTGAGAGTGACAGATGTCAGCCTCAACACATAATGAAATAGGATGTGCTGGAGGGACAGATACATAACCCAGAGGCTCCCCACACCCAGAAACAGGATCACAATCCATGTTAGGCAGAGCCCCTCACTGACACCCCTCAACAGGAATATTGCCAAGTGGATGGATGATCGTACATGTACACTGGGGGTCTTCACTGTGTCATGTCCAGACAGAGGCACAGTAAAGAAAATCATAAATGGCCATAATAGTCACATAGCAAGGGGTGGCGAAAGCCACACACACTCTGGCTTGGCTTACTAATGCCCTAGGGTGGATAGCCTAGTATGAACCCATGACCCTATGAAGATACAAATTGTACAGGACACTAAGGATAATCACAAGGCTTACTTAACTGATGGTAGGAACCATGTTGGGAATCCACAGATATGCTCTGACTCACACAGATATTACAAACAAACATACCAAACACACACACATATTGCCAACATACAACCTGACAGGTGCAGTGCAAACCCCCCCCCCCCAGAATGCAAAATATCTATCCCAGCAGACTGCTGGTCCCCTGACATTGCAGATGCTGAGGTAACAGCCATCATCTGCAAAGCAAAACACACAGCAGCAAAGGTATGTGATGGTGTCCTGGGCTGAGGCCAACATGGACTCCAAGAATAATGGAATGCCAAATCACACTACTGCCCAATGTCAGCCTTACCACAGGATATGTACCCAAAGAGCAGTGTACAACAACAGTGGTCCTTCACAACAAAGGTGCTGCCTGAATGGATACTGCAAACTACCACCCCAGGATCCTGACAAGCTTGGTCTGCACAGCTATGGAAAGGATCAGTATGTACCGCAGACATAAAGCTATCGTGGACCTACTGATACTGGACCCTACACAGTGTGGCTGTTGTAACTGCAGATCCTGCCCCTAAACATGTTTGACCCATTTGAAACAGTCATTAAGGTAATTGATGAGGGCAATGTGGTCCACACAGCGTAGCTGGACCATGCATATGCTTCCAGACAATACCCTACGAGTTCAGTATGGATATGTTCACCAGCTTAAATATATACCCCTATGTCAGTAGAGGGTTGCAAACCAGACCAAGGACAGAACTGACATGGTCAGACATGCTGCATCCATGTCAGACTACAAACCAAATATGAGTGGCATCCCACAAGGCTTGGTCCTGGGACCCCCCCGTTCCGTATATATGTCCCATAGGTACAGGCCAACATGGAAGGACTGTGACTGAACATGTATGCAGAGGAGTACAAACAGCCCAACATATCCGACCCCCAGCTGACACAAGCAACCCACAAAAGGGCCACCTAGAAACAGACAACTGGAGCCATAGCCATGTCAGCAAGCTAATTGCAGAACTGTGTATAGACAACCACCGTGGATATACAGTAAGTGCCCACAAATTACCACACAGGTGTTAACCCATTATGCACCTAACATGTAATGAGAGACCTGGGTACACAAGGTGATAGATATTCTGCACTGGAAAAACATGTGGCTGTAGTGTTCGCAGAAACATACCATATACCCACCCAATCATGAAAGTTGTCAGATGTAGATAAGAGGAGGTCACTGTGGCTCTGCAGTCATCCTTCATCAGCGTCACAATTGACTACAATAGCCCCTGTGGGATATACCTCAGCAGACACCTCCATCAACTGTAAAGTCCACAACAGTACCCCACCAGGAGCAGCAAAGAGCATGAACAGATGCCATGTGTTGCCTGAGTAAACAAACTGCAGCTCCACACACTGCCATACTGCCCAGCCAGAGGCAAGCTGTGCCTGATGTATGAAGCCATGTCCAAGCTGGAATCAATGAACATGCTGCACCTTGTACAATCTGAATGGCAGTGAGCTATGCACATGAGAGACCTGAACCCCAGCACTGACATACATAGGACAAGCTGTACAGAATGATCCATAACACAGAAGGCACCCCCACTCTTGAGTAAACTCCCAGTACAGGTTAGCCAGAGAGTCACCTATCGACACCCCTCAAGAGGAATCCCGATGAGTGGATGGGAGATGGTAGGTTTACCCTGGGTATCACTGTTATGTCAGAGGTAGACGGAGGCACAGTATACTAACCATGACATATGTCATGGCAAACTCCAGTTACAATGTGTGTCGAAGTACAAACACACCCTGTGACTAGCATCAGAAATGGCCTAGGGAACATCGCTAGTATTTGCCAATGTCCACATATGTTGTGGAATACACTACCAATGTTGGACAAGCCTGGTGTAGGTAATCCATATCTGAACATAATATAACATGGTCATATGTGAATAACTGGCCCCTACACAGTCTGTTGTGCTCACTATGAAGATGTCAAGCAGTGATAGGACTAAAGCCCAGGATACTGTCCACCACAGTGAAAGTACTGAACCAGTACACTATACGGTACTACAGTGTTAGGTCATTATGAAAGGATGTTGACAACTGTATGCAAAGTATCCCATGCAATCCCTGCAGGCACAGTATAATCCCTGTTGTGGCAGACACGAAGCAGTTGGCCAGTTAGTACACAACATGACACCCAACACACAACCATAAACGTGAGATATTGTTGAAGTTCACACACACCCAAATATGTGGTGGACATCAGAGTTCAACATATGGAAAGCTCACACTGGGCATGCTCGCACACTTTGATAAATGAGGTATATGTCAGACAACATGCCATGGAAAGGCTGAACTGGGCATGCTCACACACTTAGGCCATATCTCCGTTTAGCAGTTGGCCACACATATCTGGTATTTGTACGTGTCATTCCAGGAACCAACCACAACACAGCAATCTGCCCAGTGCACACAGTAAATGACTACAGAGACATAAGTGATATAGTGGATCGCCCTCATATTCAAACATCTTCCACAGATACACAAGTTGTTCATAGGAACAGGGAATGCTATGGCAATAAAGACCTGCAAACAGTCTAACAGCACAACAAATATTGGGCATATGACAATTGAACATATGGGTGTAGAGGTCAATACTAGGCTTGTTGCCCTAGGGAATGACAGCTTAGCCAGAGTGTGCTTGGCATCTGCATCCCCAGTACAGTAGGCTACTGTGCCACTGTAAAGTAGGTCACATAAGGCAACGTGTGAGGCTAGTCAGCTGTGCCTCTGTCAAGCAGGGGCACAGTGAAGATCCCAGGGTTTGAATGTGCTAAGCCACAGCCATGTTGTTGGTGTGTGCTGGAAGAGGGTTGCTGAGAACCTCTAACAGTAAGTGGCCATCAATAACAGACTGAGGGGAGCCCTATCTGCATTGTCTGGACAATTCCACTGTCAACACTGTGTTGTGATGATTATGTGGGAATGAAGTGTCATGCTGGTACTGTTCACAGATGTCCTCCCTCTGTGGGCTACAGCTCTGCAATGTATTAGCTCACTCTGTCTGTTGAATGGCTCATATATGGCTGGTGTACACCTGACAGGTGTCTTGTTGTGGAGCAGTTATGGGTATATGTGGGATAGCATGATCAATGCAAACCTTACACATGCTCATAGAATGCAATTGTCAAGGATTATGCAGAGTGGCCAGTATAGTCCCCCAGCATGGGTCCTTTGAAGTCGTCCACCCCAGTCTTCACAAGTGTAGAGTCTGCTTGTGCTAAATACAGTTTGTTTGCAGTGACAACCTTGCCTGGGGGTGGGGATGGGATATGGATGTCCAGGGAAAGGTGGGTATGGTCAGATAACAATGGTGGTCTACCTCTGGTGTGGAACAGTGAGTACCCATGTTGCAGATGGACAGGTGCAATATGTATTCCCCCATGTGGCTATGGTGTGTGGTTCTGCCATAGCACATGGACCCACAAATTGCAGTGGCTGTAGGGTAAAGTGGTAGAGGCCTGAGTAGTTCTCACACACAATATGCCTGTACCTGATGTTAACAACTGGAATGGTGTATGTGAACACCTGCATATCCCGGCACTGTTCCCAGGGAAGCAAAGTGTGTGTCCTGGATGTGGGAGTGGTGTTCTGGACTGGTTGTGTTGTGTGTTACAGGTCCTGTGGTCATGAAGCATGGTATAGAACATAACTTGCCAGTGCGATGTGCATATCTGACCCTGACGTAGGTGGCTGCAAATGCATATATATGCTATCCCTCACCTGACAGGTAGTACTAGATGTACATACCTCTGTAGAAATAAAGATGTCAGCACCCTATAAATACTGCAGGTGCAGACCAGATGCCTAGTAATTTGGTTAGCGCGCTCTGCTAATGCATCTCCCTCAAGTGTCATAATATAGGTAGGTAGGAGTTTGAACCATGCAAATGCTCAGTGTGTGTATGTGTGTGTGTGGGTGAGCGGGGTTGATGTGTGTGCAAGTCTGTGTGTGGGAGATGTCCCTTTTGGCAACTGTGGAAGCACTCTACAGGATGCACATTCCGCTATCTAAGCACGGATGATGTCAGCACCCTATAAGTACAGCAGGAGAAGGGAACCCTCCCACTAATTTGAATAGCGCACTCTGCTAATGCATCTGTCATGAGTGTCATAACATAGTTAGGTAGGGGTTTGAATCCTGCAACTGCCCGGTGGATGTGGAGGGGGGTTACTGTGTGTGCAAGTCTGTGTGAGGGAGATGTCCCTTTTGGCAACTGTGAAAGCACTCTGCAGGATGCACCTTCCCCTATCTAAGCACGGATGATATCAGCACCCTATAAGTACAGCAGGAGAAGGGAAACCTCCCAGTAATTCGAATAGTGCACTCTGCTAATGCGTCTGTCACGAGTGTCATAACATAGTTAGGTAGGGGTTTGAATCCTGCAACTGCCCAGTGTGTGTGGAGGGGGGTTAGTGTGTGTGCAAGTCTGTGTGAGGGAGATGTCCCTTTTGGCAACTGTAAAAGCACTCTACAGGATGCACATTCCCCTATCTAAGCACAGATGATGTCAGCACCCTATAAGTACAGCAGGAGAAGGGAAACCTCCCAGTAATTCGAATAGCGTGCTCTGCTAATGCGTCTGTCACGAGTGTCATAACATAGTTAGGTAGGGGTTTGAATCCTGCAACTGCCCAGTGTGTGTGGAGGGGGGTTAGTGTGTGTGCAAGTCTGTGTGAGGGAGATGTCCCTTTTGGCAACTGTGAAAGCACTCTACAGGATGCACATTCCCCTTTCTAATCACGGATGATGTCAGCATCCTATAAGTACAGCAGGAGAAGGGAAACCTCCCAGTAATTCGAATAGCGAGTTCCGCTAATGCGTCTGTCATGAGTGTCATAACATAGTTAGGTAGGGGTTTGAATCCTGCAACTGCCCAGTGTGTGTGGACGGGGGTTAGTGTGTGTGCAAGTCTGTGTGAGGGAGATGTCCCTTTTGGCAACTGTGAAAGCACTCTACAGGATGCACGTTCCCCTAGCTAAGCACGGATGATGTCAGCACCTTATAAGTACAGCAGGAGAAAAAAACTCCCAGTAATTTGAATAGTGCATTCTGCTAATGCGTCTCTCTCAAGTGTCATAACATAGTTAAGTAGGAGTTTGAAACCTGCAAACGGCAAGTGTGTGTGTGTTTGGATGTGGGAAGTTTGTGTGTGTGCAAGTCTGTATGAAAGACATGTGCTTTTTTGCAATCAGGAGATCACACTACATGATGCACATTACCCTTTCCAAACACTGATGATGTCAGCACCCTATACATACAGCTGGAGAAAGGACACCTCCCAGTAATCCGAATAGCGCACTCTGCTAAAGCATCTCTCTCAAGTGTCATAACATAGTTAGGTAGGGGTTTGAAACCTGCAAATGGCAAGTGTGTGTGTGTTTGGATGTGGGGAGTTTGTGTGTGTGCAATTCTGTATGAAAAACATGTTATTTTTGGCAATCAGGAGATCACACTACATGATGCACATTACCCTTTCCAAACACTGATGATGTCAGCACCCTATAAGTACAGCCGGAGAAGAGGAACCTCCTAGTTATCCAAATAGTGCACTTCACTAATGCGTCTTTCTCACGTGTCGTGACATAGTCAAGTAGGGGTATGAATCCTGCAAATGGCAAGCGTGTTTGTGGGGGTAGTAGGGTGTGTGTAATTGCAAGTGTGAAAAAACAGATACTTTTGGCAAATACTACATTACACCAGATGCTGCATATTCCCCCAGTAAACACAGCGGATGTCACCACACTATCAGCACAGCCAAACAGGGCTAGTTGGCCAGTAATGCCAATAGTGCGCTCTGCTACTGGGTCTATTACCATTGTCAGAGTACAGATAGGTATGTTTTGGAAACCCACAACTGCCACGTGTGGTTGTGTCACACATTATGACCTTGTGTGGGTCTTTGTGCATAACAATGCATGCCATTGCCTAAACCAGCAATGGCAATGCACACATGATGTATGTGTGTGACACATACACATAAATACCTGTGACCTGCAGTAGTTACCATGTCTGACACGTGCCTCGAGTGGATAAATGGTATTTGCAATGCATAGCAATATGTCTGTGTCTTACTGTACAGGGGCCGCACGCGGTATGTGTCTATACAGTGTGGATGTATATGGTAAAATATCTACAGCAGGGGATACACATCTGGTCTGGGCCATATAGTCTACATGTAGTTGATGTACAGGTGCTGCATGTTCCCACCTGTTGTGGGAGTGGTAACATGTTATTCCACTGCAATTCAGTGACCACATGCTGGGAACCTTTCAACTAGTGTGTTGTAGCTACAGTAATGCTCACGCACAATGTTTGGCTGGATGCAGTCCAGCCATATAAAGACAGTTCTTGAGACTGTCATATTGCCAGTGTTGTTATGGAGGATAGGTGGGTTTCCTGTGTATGGGAGGGTTGTGTGTGCCAGGCTATGAACCAGAAGGCAGTCCGACACACTGTTAGGTGCACATGAATAGACCCTGATGCTTTGTGCTGTGCCAACAACCTGGAGGTGTGTGTATCTGTGGTGCCTTGGGATACCACCCCCCTGTCCATGTGTGTTACATGTGTAGGGGACGACAGGCATGGTATGAGGTATAACCTGGCAGTGATGGGTTGCACCTGTGAGCCGTGAATCAGGACTCTGGTACTGCACAGACATTGCAGTTCACTGTGCTGAGGACAGTGTCCAGTGCATGCATCTTGCGGTCTACACTGCTGGTGTTGTGTAGCATCACTGTTAGTGTCCTATCCTGTGTGATACCCGTGGAGGTGGCTATGTAATCCGTGTCCTGCAGCATAAGGCACTATGTGTGTGTCAAGGGGCTTCGCCAATATACATTGGCCTATGGGTGTCATGTGCAAGCTGCCCCTTGCAAATCATTGTGGCTTCCCTAGCATGTAAGCACACGTTGACAGCCAGTGGATACCCTATGAATGACATTGGAGATTGAGCAGAATGTAGACATAGAAGACCCTTCCTACATATAGTGGTAGCATACCTGGTGAGGGTTTGATGGCAACCAAGATCAGGCTCATACTGGCCCATGCCACATGCTGAGAGATCCCTTCTATGTTCCCTATCATGTAGTCCAGGGAGGTATGTCTCAGGTCATCCATAGTGGCATGGTCAATGACTGAGTCATATGTGTCCATGCCTCTGACTAACCTGTATGCATACATACCATAGGGCCCCACAGGCATATCACTGTGACCTTCACCATGTACAGCCTGTTGAGTGGGACCCCACTGCAGCAGCCAAGAGAGGTACTTGACACATCTGTAGCAGGTGTGTTGTGTAGCCCTACAGGCTGTGAGTGTGTGGCACATGGGATGTGTGTGCCATGTGTGGCATGTGCTCTGTTTAGACTTAATGTATGACTGTGTGCCAGCTGCGGAGGTGTGTGATGCTGAGGCAGGATGCTATTCTGAGTCTCCAAGTATGCCCCAGTGTGTTCAGATTGCTGTCAGTGCGGGTCTATGTCTGACTGGTATTGTAGTCACTGTAGTATGTCATGCCACCTGACAGGGTATGGCATTACTGGGTTCAGAGTGCTCAGTCCCCAGATTGGCTATGTGGTGGCATCCCACACATGTGTTGTATGTTCCTGGCCAGGGGTGAGGGTTGACTGCATACATGTGGCAGCTGTGACATTGCCACATGACTCACATAAACCACAACTGGACCATAGAGGTGATTCACAGGTTACCTTTGCACATGCTACCATAGTAGTGTGATTGCCATGGTGATTACCAACACATAGGGCCAATGGGGAACAACATACTGAAGGTGTGTATGTGTGGGTGTACTGCTACTGATTTCATAGCACTGGCATATATGACTGCACACGTGGGTAAATGCCAGGTAAGACATGTGCAATGTGTCACAGGCAACGTACATGCGAACAGGACACGCAGTGATGTTCTGTCATGTGTAAACTTGACATACGTATCGTACGCTATGCAGATGTCACTAGGAGTCCACAGAAGCACTGTAACTCTGCATTGCAGGTGGAAGCAGTGTTCCAGGGAACCCCAAGCGAACATGCATGCAAACAAAGCTACAGTAAGCAGGGCTGGAAGTAGTCCATTGTACAACAAAGAAGGGGTAACACTAACAGTAGGTAACAGTGCAAATATGTAGGCACTATCAACATGTACCCAGGAATACACAGCTCAGATGTCCATGGTAGAACTGATATTATGTCATAGTTAATTGTGATTTGGATTACATTGGTACTGCACACATATCAACATGCGCAAACATCCACATTGCATAGTCGTTGTGGGCAACTTGCCACCATTACTGTACATGTCGATCATTGCGTATCACTACTTGCATTAGCTTTCCCCCTGTGCTACCCATGTATGTGGCTATCTGTTGACATCCTTACCACCGGTATGCAATAATGTGCAGCTGTTACACTTTGGTACGTACTACGGGTGTAGATAACAATTCAGGACAGTCATACGGTTACTGCATCAGGCATGCTGGGATATACACACAGTCATATCAGCACACTGTACTGTTACCAACATGATACTACTAATACACTTCTATGTAGTAACCCTGTGCATCAGCAATGTGTTTACCTGTCCCTGCACTGATGTTGGAGATTGCAGGAGGTGGCACAGTTTCATCATATGCACAGGGTGTGAATTAGGTATGCCTGAGTCTGCCACTGATACCACCAATTGACATGTGTGTGTGTGTGTGTTGGTGAGGGACAGCAGTACAGGGTGGGGCACTGTTGGTGCAGTGTGTGCATGTATGTGCTAGCCCTAGGTGTTAACATTTCGCATGTGTGTATGCACGCACACAGTTCCACCTCATGGCTGCCATATACAGGAGTTTGTGGACAGCCACAGGCTGCACCTGGCAGGTCATACAGATCAGTGTCTGTTGGCACAGACACGGTACCTGTGCCTGGCAGGGGTGCTACAGACCGTATGCGGTACAAAGCCAGACTGGGTACTGTCATGAGAAGCGGGAGTGTGTTGACTGGACACAGGTCCCTGTTGGGACTGTCCAGAGCCACGTGCACGTGGTCTCCTGTGGTGTTCCGATGACAGCAAAGACCCAGCATTGCTGGGGCTGCTGCTGGCACTATGGGGGCGTCCGCAGACCTGTTTTCATCTGCACCGACTGCCAGCTGCTGCTGTTGCTGGCATAAGGCCACGTCGACGCCGCAACCGCCCACCATTGCCCTGGCTCATGGACATGTGGTTGTGGAACTGCTGTAATATGTCCCCACAACGTCTGTCTATGACATCGGTGAAATTACGGATAGCATCCGCGATGTCACGCATACTGTCAGTCATGGCTATGCGATATGCTCTCAGCTCCCTCAGACCCTGTCTGGTGTACCTTTCCATACGCGACTGTGCCTGCATGACAGCCCAAAACATAGCTGAGGTTGACAGACCTCTTTGGGCACATCTGCCAGAGGCAGTATGCCCATGGATGCTCCCACGAGAACCCATGGGCAACTGTCTGTGTGGTACCATTGCAGGACCCTGCCCATGGCTGCTGCGTGGGGAAGCATGTGTCACAGATACCACATTACCCTGGTCAATGCCCACTGTATCCTGCCCATCACCTAGGGACAATGGTGACATAGGATGTACTGGCAGGATGACTGTGCGCAATGATGGGGTTGACAGCTGTGTACTGTCAATTGGCTGACCAATGGCGGACCCTGAAACACCTTCCTGTGCCATTACACAGATATCATCATTATCAGTACCTGTGGCACCAGATTCAGGTTCCCTGCTGCAGGACACCAGAGCAGCACCAGAACCTGTGGGAGGAAGACAGGAAACACAGTTTACAGTGTCCACACAATGTTACCAGTGATGCACTTATGCACACATGCACACATGCACATGTGGACACATGCACACATGCACACATGGACACATGCACACGTGCACACATGCACACATGCACACTTGCACACATGCACACATGGACACGTGGACACATGCACACATGCAGACATGGACACTTGCACACATGGACACGTGTACACATGCACACATGCACACATGTACACATGCACACGTGGACACATGCACACATGCACACGTGGACACAGGCACACATGCACACATGCACACGTGGACACAGGCACACATGCACACCCCGCAGTATACACACAGAGCACTACTGAGTTACACTAGTATTACTAGCACTATCAGGAGTATTATAGGTATTGTTAAAACACACTCACCAGCATGGATGGCCTGCCTTGCTGTAACAGAAATGAGGAGATTAATGTCAGTGGGCACAACTGTGCCATTGATACTGCATATGATACTGTGCAGTAGTACACCAGTTACCTTTCGCACGTCAGCTGCTGATATTGCCAATATCACACCTGCACAATTACATACTATGTTGACAGCTACATACCACGGACACACCTTACACATGCATAAACTAACAGTGTACAGAACAGTCAAGTGTACATATGGCATATTACCTGCAAGCTCCATGTCATGCTGCTGTGTGGATCCAGCCTCCATCATGATGCAGGTGTATTGCTGTTGCTGTTCCGGGGCTGGAGCCACAACACTTAGGAGTAGCCCCTCCAGTCTGGTGAGGGGGGGATTTGTGGCCACCCCACCTCATGTGACAACCTGTTGCCTGTGGATATCCAACGCACGCTGACGGACATTTCTGATTAAATCACTGCAGTGATGTTGTACCTGCTCATATGTCCTATTATGAGTGCCAGTGTCATTTACCCTACGGACAAGGTCTTGTCACAGTGCAGCCCTCTCCTGCTGATTCTGGCTGGTGCGGGAAAACAGTATGTCATAATCCCGCACCAGGCTCTGGTGTATCTCCTCATCTTCTGCTGCAGAGTAGGCAGGATTACGCTGACGCGCCATGTCCCTGGAAGAGAACACAAACAGGATATCAGCAGACTATGTCAGCAATATATGGCACACATACTATACATGATACTCAACTGTAGTGATATACTACTACTCCCATATGTAGCATGTGTGTGTCTCTTGGTGGATACACAAGTACATGGCCAGATATCAGTGCTCAACCAACACCTGTGCAACAATACCTGCCACATTCCATACAACATAGTAGCATGCCCCATCGGTCAGCACACTGTGACAGGTCCAATGCACAACCTCACTCTGGGGTTCATACCAAGGTACTGTATGTGGACGCCATCCACTAGTGTGATCTGGACACAAGTTACTCGGCCTGGATATACATATCCCACCACCACCACCACCACCAGCACAGTAGACTACTTTGATATGTATGTGATTAGACAGTTATTCACTTGTTAGGACTGAGATGGTATCCATGCAGCCCACTGGGCCAGTGGAAGCCACAACCCACACTGCTGACCCCTTTGAATGCTTCCCACGGACATCCCAAAGATTGCATGGAACATGCACACACATTTCTAACCCAGACCCTATGCACAAAGGTTAGGCATCCTGTCTGGTGGACCCCAGCCAAAGGCAGATTGTATAACAATAGAAGGAGGCTACTGCAGGACAGAGCAGATTCACATTAAGGGAAGGCATCTGTGGTCAGCACTGGTAATAAGCTATGGTCTCTCATAACAACATCCACGGCCTACTCTGGGAGGGAAATGGCCACAAGCACTATAGATAACCACAAGGCCTTCTTCAGTTATGTTACACATATGGACCAAATGCCTCAGATATGCTCTGAGTTAATACACACCTACTTAACATTCACCGAACACACAGATATTGGCAACATTCCTGCAGACAGGTTTGGTGCACGTATACCCCCTCCTTCTCCCCCACAAGTAGAAATACTTATCACAGCTGAATGTAACCTCCCTATCATCTCACATGTCCAGGTGAGGGCCGCCCTCAGCAAAGCAGAACACACAGCATCAATGTGACCTGATGGTATCCCTGGATGTGTGCTACATGAACTACAAGAGGACATACAACCGCATATAAGACTGATATTTAACCTTGGCTGTACTACAGGATATGTACCTGAACACTGGCATACAGCAACAGTGATCCCACTCCACTAAGGAGGCACCTCTACTGACCCTGGGAACTACCGCACCATAAGCTTAACCAGCCTGGTTTGCAAAGCTATGGAATGATTCAGTATGGGATGCATATACAGTGATATTGGGTACCTGCAGACACTTGTTCCTGGCCAGTTTGCCTTTGTGATGGGCTGATCCTGCCTTTTGAACCTGGTTGACCTTTCAAAACAGTCACTACAGCCATTGATGAGGGCAACGCAATCCATACAGCCTACCTGGACTTGCCTAAGGCCTTCAACACAGTACTCCACTCAGGCATCATAGACAAGCTCATTAGCTTACATGTTACTACATATGTCACATGATGGGTTGCACACTGGTTGACATACAGAATATATAATATCGATATTGTAGAAGCCATGTCAGACTCAATGCCAGTCACATGTGGTATCCCACAGGCCTCTGTCCTAGGACCCCTCTTGTTTGGCATTTATTTCTCAGATGTAAAAGCGAACATGTGCGGGTTGTGGATGACAAAGTTCCCAGATGACTGCTAACTAAGCCCCATAGTCATTACACCAGCTGACACACACATCCTACAGACAGGCCTCACTGCAACGGAAAACTGCTGCCAGGATCATGGCCTAACACTGAATGACATGTAATGTATAGTCATCCCCTTTTGGTGGAACTACTTGCACACAACATATCACATGGACATACCTATAGATACAGACCTATGACACATATGGAGGGTTCACAGTATGCAGACTATTAACCTGTTACTTTACATGACCTGTGTTTGTCGCAGCTGGTTGCGTTACCACTACTACTGCTTCCTGCTGCTGCTGGCACAGCTTGCTACTGTCACTGCTGACAGCTTAGACTCAGTGTGTGTACCGTGTGCTGTTGTTTGTGTATTTTTTTTCTCTCTCTCTCTGTCTCTGTCTGTCTCTCTCTCTCTCTCTCTCTCTCTCTCTCTCTGTCTGCCTCCAGACAGTGCAATGAACGTATTGCATGTGTGGAGTGTGAGTACAGGATGCTTTTGTAGGTATCTTCATAAGTCCATGTGATGGCCTCTGCACCAATTGTAAGCCAGGCATTTGCTAATTGCATGCAGCCAGTTGTGTACTGATTGCAGTTCTCACTGTGATTTCAGGACAGTGCTATAAAAGGGTATGTGAGATAGGCATTGCCCTTTCAGATTGTAAGGGCAGGGACCATGCTGGTATGCTGTGGACACTGTTCTGTGAGTGTAAAGGTTAGTATCTCTCTCATGATTCAGGCTGTGTTGTAGATTCACATTTCTCCATTCCTCTCTCCTGTTTCCTGTAGTAAGTGTGTATGCACACTGACACCTACTATATATATATATATATATATATATATATATATTTATATATATATATATATATATATATATATATATATATATATATATATATATATATATATATATATATATATATATGTAAATATACATACATTTATATATGTACATTAACTGACATTATTACCTACTAGCTACCAACTAGCATGGCTGTTTCTGTTCACACACTACTATTAGGGAAATCCACTAGTTTTGACAGTAAGCATAAATGACATGCTTTGTGTACTACACATCCTATATTCCCTTTACATTCATTCCTACTATTACATGATATATTTATTTTAGCACAATGTTCTTGTATAAGAGTCATGGCTTAGTGGTAGGTCATGCAGACTACTGTTTCCAAGGTCCTGGGTTCGGGACTGACAGTGGAATTTTATTTTGCTTTTGAACTGACTACAGGACCTGTCAATCAGAGTGACTAAGGCACTTTTAAGCAGTTGTAACTGGGTTAGCACTGGTTTGCGCGGAGCTCACACATGCGCACTGGCGTTTAGCTCCACGCACACACGCGCACACCTGCTTACAACCGCTTAACAGTGCTTACTCTGGCGCACACCCGCGCTATTTTCTTTGAAAGAAATGAAAATGGGGAGACAGGAAAGTGGTGAAAAAGGGGTCACAAAGAGGGTAAGACAGTAGGGAAACAAGCTTGGGATTTGCAGGAGGGATGTAGGTAAGGCCCATAGCTGCCCATTTCTTCATCAGCAACAGCTGTGCATATGTATGTAATTTGGTGTGACATTTGAAACCTTCCACCCCTGAGAGAGGTGTCAGGACAACAATAATACGTGTTGTACAGCCAATTGTAATTGATAGTTTCCATGTCCAGCAGACATGTGTGCGGAATGGGCAGCTATGTATGGGGCGTAATTTTTTTGTGGGTACAGAGTGCCCTTTTTTTTTTTTTTCAGGTGAGAGTGGCATGTCAGGTGAAGGAAGTCTGTATAGCTGGGGAGGTAGGTTGGGTAGGTCAACAGACAAGACAAACAAGACGCATACAGGGGCGGTGTATGACACGTGTGGGGGGTTACACAATTGACAGGGACGGATGTTTGGATATCCAGAGCCCATGAGCCCACAGATGGCAACAGTGGAACTGATATCCCCACCCATGGGCAGTTGCCACTGTTCCTTCACTGCCCAGGATGGGGCTGTGCTGGGGGCTGTGTAGGCAGGGCAACAGGCATGCCCGTATGTTGTGCCACCTGTGCCTCAAGCTGGCATAGGGGCCCAAGAACAGAGTCCTGGATCTCCCTACGCACCACAGTCCGGACGCTATGGAGGGTGAGTGGTGGTTCTCCTCCGGCCACGCTTGCAGAGGGGGGATGAGCCCCATCCCCTGCAGCGCTTCCACCTGCAGGTGGCACAGGGCCACCGGAGGAGGGTCCAGACTGGGCACTAGTGCCAGGTGCACTCGCCAGCTGAGGTGGGAGAGGTGGGTCCGCCGGAACCCGCCTTCCCTGTCGTCCTATGTTTTGCATTATGTCATGACAGTTTGGGTTAGTAACATATAATACCATTCGCAATTAGTTGTAACAGCATGCATTAGTATTCCCATTAACCAAACACCCAGATATTCACACCATTGAACAGCGAGCATAACACATGCATAATTTGAACAGCAATACACAGTCCAACAACATGCAGGGTTGATTGATGGCAACAGGCCATCAGGTTTGGATGTATGAACAGGGCAGATGCATCAATGGACATGCAAATATTTATGACCCAACAGGACAAATGTCCAGGGGTGTTAATTGTGATTGCACATACCATTTTCACGTGGAACGGGTTATATGTGGTTATAGGGTGGGGTGAAGAAAATAATAATAACACCTTTGAATACCAATACATATGCTGTACATTTCTAATAGCTGCACATATATACACACTACTGTTCTAACTACAGTTTCCTGTATGATAACTACTTCAATTTGGTGATAGGACTGTTACTGCTACATCAATATACATTTTATTGTTCTTCATACACATTCATATCTGGCTTTGTTCAGCTACATCATCCTGCTACATTTGCTTTATATAGCTATAGACAACTGTGAATGTTTGGTATGTCAGACAATCATACTATCTGCATATTGCAGACTGAGAGCAACATATCCAGATTTTGGGATACACATTCCAGCTGCAGCAACACTTTGAACAGATTTCGCTGTTTGGTTCTGCTTCTCACATTCATTTCATTCTGTACTGACTGCAATATACTTTATTCAGGGGTTATTACTACTTTATTGGTGGATTCATAACTCTTTCTCACACTCTCTCACTTGTTTTCATTATACTATTCAGGATGGTACTTACTTCTAGGCTTTATTGACATGTTTTACCTGTAGTTATTACAATCCTTTCCAGCAGTGTCACTTCTGTCATGTTTCAGTATTTCAACAGGGGTATATTTCACACGTGATTTGCTCATCTTCTGCTGCTGTACTTTTCAGCCTGCTGCAGGTTGTGTACTTATATATTACAGGTGGGGCATCTTTATTTCAGACTTTATTTCAGACATTTTCATTTTTCTGTTTGGATTACAGACTGCAACACACTTTTGTAATCAAGCAATACTTGCAAACACTCTTACACTGTTACTTGCACATTTTATTACTTAGTGACTACACTGCACTCTTTTGCTAACTGTCATACTTTTATATTTCTTTACAGTTACTGGGAGAGGATTAATGACCTGCCTGGTGGTGCAACTGCACCAGCCTATCGCCATAGGCTCTGCAGTTCGCAGAACGGACACCTGCAGCTGTAATATAAATGAAGTAATATTGGAATACACATCTCCATAATATCAGCTAGTTTAATTTCTTACATACATAATTAAATGTAACTTACTCAGTAGTGGGGCATTGGGCATTTGCCGGGCCTCCTGGATCCAATGGTTCAATTGGTCCTGCTTGCGTCTCTTCAGGTCCGCATGGTGGTGATGGACCTGCTCACCAGTCCTTGGAATCCCTGTTTCACTGGTCAGATCATGAGCCAACCGGTCCCACGCCTCAGCCCTATATGCTCCCCACAGGACCTGGCCCTGCATGAGTTGGGCCTCATGATTGTGGACTAGGAGCCAGACCATGTATCTGGACTCCTCAACGCCCCACCTCTGTGCTCGAAAGCAACTACCCTCACCTACTCCTGACATTCTGGCTGCAAGTTAGTTCTACAATCGTTTATGCTGTGTATTCCTGCCTATGGGGCTTATATATGCCGTTTTTCCCGCACAGATCTGTGATTGGCCATTTTGGAATTGTATCAACTTCACAAAACCTGCTTTGTCATGCTCCACTTTGTATTCATTCCTATATATTTGCTATTACTGCATTTCTAGGTACTGCTGTCATGGCTTAGTGGTTCAGTACCTTGACTATGGTGCATAGTATCCTGGGTTCAAACCTGGCCACTGCTTTTTATTTTTTATGACTGTCTAGACAGGCTGAGGGGTGTGTCTGTGCAAAGGCAGTTTTGATACAGCTTGCTCAACGTTGCCCATCGGTTAGCTTGTTGGCGTGGTGTGCAGCTCCGCGCAAAGGGGTTACGCTGGTTTACGCTTCATTTGGCTGTTAGCATGCATATTACACTCAGCTCAGCTAGGGGCACTCATTTTACACCTGTTAATCCACTGTTCACCTACGGGCACTCATTTTACACCTGTTAAACCACTGCTCACCTACGGGCAGATGCACTCACCTTGTTAAACTGAAGCTCAGCTATAGGCACATCTTGCATTTTTTTATTGTTTTGTTATCTCACATTTCTTCAAAATAAATAGACTATTTCATTACATTTTACATAAACTATGATTTTATATGTGTACATGTTTGTCAGGGACTTGTTTCGTGCTTATTTTACTAAAAATAAAAATTGATGTTGTGGGGGCTTGAACCATGAATGCCTGCTCTTCAGCCGACATCTCTAGCGCTACGCTATTGCTTCTTGGCTTACTTTGCAGATTTAGTTCTTATATCATTTTCCACTGACTGTTAACTGTAGCTAAGCTACGGGAAAGCCCGCGCAAATGAGCGCACTCACGGGCAAGCATCTTTACGATTTAAAAAAAATATATAACATGTTCATTTATATATTTTATGTTCATAGTCTGTGGGGGCATGTGTTGTGTTGTGTTTATTCACATTTCCATGGCCTCTTTCGTGGGTGTTTACTTTGGGCAATTTTACTCTTCTGGGGGCGTGTCCGCTTGCAGGGCTCAGCCTATGGACAGGCCCCCACTGTCTTCCACAGACCGTGTTAGTCTTAGGTGTGATTCAGCATGCCCTCATGCATATGCATGACATGCTGACATCACACCGTTTAACTGCAGCCTCCATGTAAGCCATGTATCTCTTACACGGAGGCTTTGTGAATCCTGCCCTTTGTCTTTTACATTTTCTTATAGGACAAAAGTATGAAATACTTTCAAGCCTTCTTTCCATGCAGCATACAGAAACATGACATACTGTACCTATGCAGAATTCTTGACTATTCATCTCACAGTTAGGAATAAATTAAAGTTCTGGATCTACATATTCCAGTCATAGCTCTCAAATAATCTGGGGCAAATCCCTTCAGAAAGAGGTACAAATCCATAAATGATTATGGACAATCTGGGGGCATATTAACACTATTAACCTGGGATATGACTGAATAAGATAATGTGAAATGATATGCATTTTTTATGTAAAAGAAACCTATATCTCTAAATATTGTCAGTATTTATTAAGTGAAATTCACCACTTTTTCTTCAAACTCACCAATTTTTAAAGGGATTAAGAAGGAGAGAGAGAGACAAAATTTGTGTCAGAATCAGGGACGTTCCTGAAAATCATGGACAGTTGAGATATATGATAGCAGTTTTTGGCTAAATTACCCAGTAGTGAAGAAATTCCTGTAAGTTACAGCTGGAAGGAATAAAGCACTTTGAGGGTTTTCCATTAGTTGTATAAGTGAAAAATGAAATGGTGAGTTTATTTAAAAAGTGAATGAATTTTGAACTGCATGTTATATATTTGACATAATGAGTGCTCAAAAACTTGATAATGAATAAATATGTTAATTTCTGAACATTTCAGCATTTATGATGTTCACCAGGACATTCACAAATGGCAAAGATGTTCTGAATGTGTTACCAGCCTCCATGAGGTCTATACTATAGATGCCAATGTGTAAGACTAGACCATGTGACCTGAAATGCCAATAGTATTAGCTCTATTTATTAAACCTATATTAACATATACTATAAGGAGAAGTTCCCATAAAAATCAACAATGAAGAGTGAATGCGATTTTGGTGCTGATAGAATAAGTCTTGTCTTTGAGAATGAAAACTGTGGCTTGTTCTGACTGATACAAATATAATATAAGTTACTTCATAAGACTCTGGAGTAAAAAAAAAACAGAGTCAGGCACTGGGGCTCAGATATAAATTTCTTGGAATCCTGATCTGCCATTCTCTGTCTGCAAGACATCAAGAACAAATCCTCAGAAAACCCATCCAAAACAGTCTTATCCACTGTAATAAGTTTAAACAGGATTAAGGACCATCTTTCAGATGAGACATTAAATAAAGGCCCTGTATGACTGAGCTAGTAGTTGCTCAGGTGGATGCAAAAGATCCTATGGAACTTTTTCAAAATAATGAGGGGACCCCCCCCCCCACCACCACCACTAACCCACTCTGGCAGTCCCTTAATTTTTCCATAAAGTCTGAATCTCCATTTCTCACTTTGGCATCAGATTGTTTCAATCAGATGTTTTCTGAGACAATCCACCAATGGTACAGATGGCAGTGGAAGTCTCTACATATTTTTTGGTGGATTCCTCCTTATCTGCCAGACCAAGCTCTTTTTCCCTCTTGTCATCCAGCATATGCTAGCTCAAGTGAAGATAGATGCTGTTCCTCCTCCTCATTTAGGAGAAGGGTTTCACTCAAGGATGTTTTTATTCACAAAGAAAGAAGATTCTTGGAGACCAGTTCTGGATATTTCCTTTCCAAACTGGTTTGTGATAGATCCCAGGTTTAAAATGTTGTCACTTCACAACTTATTACCCTTTAGTCTCCATTTGAATTTCCTAGTGACCCTTGATTGAAAAGGTACATATCATCACTTTCTTATAGATCCAGAATTCAGGCTATTCTTAATGTTTTCTGTGTCTGGATCATATGATCAGTTCTCTGCCTTATACATTGGGCTATCCAGTATTTTAAGTGTGTTCAAAATTTGTCTAGGTCCTGTGGTAGCCTCCTGCAGACTGCATGGAATACACATTCTTCCTCATTTAGATTACTTGTGTAGTCTTTTTCAAAGTGTCAGGAATCTCTCACCTAGTTAAGGGATCTCCTACACATGCTGGGATTCAAAGAGAAAATTCAGAAGTCCTTTCTGACTCCTTCCCACAGAAATTTTTTCCTAGGGTGTCTGTTGGTCACCTCAGTTTAAAGAACTTTTCTTCCAAAGGAAAAAAAAATGAGATCTGCATTTTGATCTATTCCTGAGGTTTCTAACGCACACTTTTTTCTCAGCATCAAAATTCTTCTGGCTTCTGGCTCTAACAGCATCAAAGATACTCATGATACCTCGTGCAAGACTCTACATGAGAAAGATTAATGATACCTGCAGTTTCTATGGTCTCCGATTCAACATCCCTTGAATTTTCATATTCCAGTTTTGAGATTTGTGAAAAGGGAGATTACGTGGTGAAGACGCCATATTCCTTGGAATCCTGATCTCCCATTCTCTTTCTTCTTTTTCCAGCAAAGTCACAAACAGCAGAAGCCTCAGACATTGCCTGAGAAGCAGAGTCAATAAGAATAAAGGTGCAGGCTCTTTCAAACAAAAAAGGGAGACCAAAACACATAAAGACAAAAGAGGTAATAGTTCTCATAAATGTTCTCAATTTTCTCAGTCATATGTAGTCCCCAGTCCTCTAGAACTGTTTACAGACAATACCATAGTGATGTTCTACATAAATAAGCAAGGAGGATCAGCTCTTACCGTCTGTGAAAACTAGCCATAGTAGCCTGGGATATAGCTTTTCAGCACAGTCTCACTCTATAGGCATCTTACTTTCTGTAAGAGCCAAGCCATGTTGCAGACAAGCTGTGCAAGACCAGGACAGGTGCTTATGCATGGAAAATTAATTAAAGGATCTTCCAAGATTTGATCCATTTGTGGAGAACACCTTAAATAGATCTCTTTTCCTCTGGTCTAAGCAATCAGTTGACAAAATTGGGTTCCAGACTCCATGCAAGAAGGTCTGGGAGACAAATGCCTTTTCCTTTCCTCAGACAGGAATGCTGTTGCATGTTTTTCCACCCTTTCCATTAATATTCATGGTACTTCTAAAGATGCAGAAGGACTCCCAAAGATCATTGTCATGACTCCCTTTTTGCATAGGCAACAGTGGCTCTTCCTTCTGAAAATGGGCAGAGTGAATTACCACAAGTTTCCTCACAGACTGGATTTACTCACACAAGACCAGAGGTGTTTGATACATCCCAGCCTCAAAGAACTGAAAATAACTGCCCGAATTTTAGAGTTTTAATACCGTTTAGACACAATTTTTCTGAGAACATGCAGCAGGTATTAATGGAGATAAACAATCCTGCTACTAGAAAACCATGTATTAGCAAACGGAAAAGGTTTTCTAGTTGGTGCAAAGAAAAATACCAACGCCCCTTCACTTCAGGGCTAGTGTTTCTCTGGTTCTGTATTATTTGAGTTATTACCCTATGCCCTCTCTTACTCCTCAATCAAGATTCATTTGTTGGCCATTTCAGTAAGTCTGTCCATGGATCCCCTCTTTCAATGCAGTCTCATGTGAAAATGTTTTTGAAATGGATGTTGCATATGAAGCCTCCTACAAATAAGGTGGCTCCTCTTTGGGATCATAATTTTGTGTTAGAAAAACTAACTCTTGCTCCATTTGAACCAGATCATCAGGCTGATTTGAGGCTCTTAACATAGAAAAGAGTATTACTTATTGCTGTGACCTCTACAAGAAGAGTATCTGAGGCACAAGCTCTTATGCTGGGTCAGTCTTATCTCATTTTTGACAAAGACAGTATTTCTTTGAGAATTGATTCTTCTTATATGCCTGAAATGGTATCAGAGTTTTCTTTCAGCCAAACTATCCATGTCCCTCCCTTCTTTCCAGAACCTAAAACTGAGGGAGAAAGGGTACATCTTACTTTAGATGTCCACGGGCAACTTAGGTCCTATTTTAACAATACAACATCTTTCAGAACTTATCAGTTGATACTTCTAAAGGAAAGAAATAAGGACTGTCAGTATCAAAATAGACTAATCCAAGATTGTTGTCTCATGCTATTAATTTTTGTTACTCCCACCATGACAATATTATTCCAGGCAGGTTCGAGACTCATTCCACTAGGATTTGGCTTAATTTCTGGCTTTTTGGAAAGGATTGGATTCCAGAAATGTTCTAACAGAAACTTGATCCTCTGTGCATATTTTTATATATAAACAAACAAAAATATATAAACTAGAGTTTACCAAATCACCTAGAGCTAATTTTAACACTGTTGATTGGCTAGCTCTGACACAGCATGCAGTCTGTGATCTGTGTTCTTCTGTCTAGAGCACACTTGCACACCACAGTTAATGCACAATGTGATTGGTCTGTACAGCTCTTTCTTGGTAGGTATCATCTTGAGTCTGTGCTGCTGCACATAACTCCATTCTTGGGTGAGTGTAAGATGGAAACACCCAGCTTGTTTTTGAGAGGAGAGAGGAACCCCCACAGAGACACAAGGAGAACATACAAATTCCACACAGGCATTGACTGGAAGTCAGGAATTAACTTTTAACCTACTACATACAAGGTGAAGACCTTAGGAATTATAGCATCTGTGCCCTCCCCTCACACACTGAATAGAACAGATATGCAGCTGAGCCAGGTATAGAAATAGGGTGTATAAGGAAAGCTGTTGGTGAAATTGAAAAGTCCAGGAAGTCATTGAAGGAAAGAAGGATAGCAGGAAAAAGTGGGAGATGAGAAAGTCAAACCAGATTAAGAAGGAATATTGTCTGGCTAACGAAGGCTAAGATAGCAACTGCAGTAGTAACGCACAAATCATCAGAGGCACTCTATCATTTGGTGGTAAGGGGGCTCAGCAGCTGACACAAACAAACTTTATCAGGTTGCAAGGCAAAGACAGAAAGACAAAGAAGACAGTCATCAGGCACCCTTTATAAGGGATGCCACCAAAAACATGTTCAACAGTACACAGGACATCAAAGGCAGGTAGAAGAAGTACTTAAATCAGTTTATGAACAAAAAAATCCACATAAAATTAACTACCCCAGACACAGCCTACAATGAAAGAAGACAAGGAGCCCACTCTAGATGAAGTAATAGCACTAAGGAAAATTAAGTCAGGAAAGCAGTAGGTTCAGATGAGATCACAGCAGATATGGTCAAGATGTTGAGTGAGTTAGGGGAGAAATGGCTCCTAAGGGTGCTCAAAGCAGTATACCTCAGATGACTGAAGAATAAGCCTTCTAGTGCCAGTGTACAAGAACAAAGGGGCCACGCACAACTGAGGGCCTTACAGAGGTATCACACTGCTGTCACACTGCGTGAAAGTAATGGAAAGGGTGACTGGTAAATGAATATGCACAGCAGTAGAAAGGATAGCAGATGAGCAGTTTAGGTTCAGATCATGATAGAACATAACTGATCTGATGTTTGCAGTGAGAAAAATAGTTAAGAAGAAGATAGAGATGAAGAAAGAGTCCAAATGGGCATTCCTAGACTTGGAGAAGCACATGACAAAATTCAGGGATGGTTTTAAGTCCTGGAAACATTGACAGAATTAGTACAGGCTATGTACAAGGACCCGGTTACACAAGTGCAAACAGTGTTTGAACACATAGGGGGATTCCTAGTTGGAGTGGGTGTACATCAGAGTTCTGCTCTGAGCTCATTACTGCTCATATTGGTGATGTACTATATTAGTAAACAGGTCAAAGAGGAGAGATCAACAAAGCTGTTTCATGCAGGGCGGAGCCTAGATAGCCAACTGGTAGCAGCACTTTTTTAGAGCTCCACAAAAACAGTCTAAAAAACAGGAAAATAATTATTTTCTTTGAACAAAAACAACTAAATATTATTGATAGACTTTTGTTTCATCAGCATACTAACTTTGGTAACATTATATCAATATTTTCCTGTCAAACCAATTTGGAGATTATTATTACTTTGTGGAAATGAGCAGCTCAAAGAACTCACACTCTAGCACCTTGAGAAAAGAAATTCAATTAATGTCTTCCACATTACAAGAGCTATCCTTGAAAATGGATGGATTTAAAGACAACCTTGAAAACCTAAGAGAAAATTGCCAAAAACAAACTGATGTCTTCAAGGAATTACTACAACAGCAACAAACAAAAATATTGGACATTGAAACTTCTCTCTGTGACATAGATGGGAAATTAAAAGACGAGGAAAATCAAAGTGCATTTCTTTTGCAGCAAAACAACTGGCTAATTAACAAGATAGATGGCCTAGAGAATAGAGGAAGAAGAACAAACATCAGAATATTTGGTCTCCCAGAAAGAAATGAAGGTGAGGACATTATTTTATTCTTAAATTCCTGGCTTCCTGAAATTGTGGACTTAAAAGAAAGCTTATCCAGTGGCATAGAAAGGGCTCATAGAGACATAGGAAAGCCTATACCTTCCTCACTTACTGCTTCTCCAAGATCAAGTGTAGTAAAATTTTTATCATACATGGACAAAGAACTTGCACTTAAATCAGCTTGGAGAAAAAGTCCTTTAAAATACAAACATCATGAAATCAGATTTGATAATGACTATTCTACTAGAGTCCTTGACATGAGGAAAAAACTGGGCCACTTGTGAAACTACTTAAACAAAACAAAGTAAAAGCTCATCTTACATATCCTGAAAAATCAAGATTTTCTACTCAAATGAAATAAGGACCTTCAAAAATATAGAAGAGGCATCTTCTTTCATCAAAAACAATAACATAATTACAATTCCAGAAAAAATGAACTGGACATCTTCTCCTTCTTCATTGAAAAGATCTCCTGAAAAAGTCTTGGAATGATGTGAAGAAAAAGAAACAAAGAACTGAAATAAAAAATATTGTAACCACAAATGCTCTCAAAGAATCTAATAAAGTCTATACTAAAGAAATCCAAAAACATATGCAAAATTAAGTTTATGTTGTCTCTTTCTTTTGCTCTCCCTTTTCTTTCTTTTGTTTCCTCTCTCTTTTCTATTACCTTCTTTTTCATGCAAATCATGTGACATTACAGGCAGACTCTGTGCAAGAACATCAGCAAAATATAGGGGAATTGAATGCAAAGCTGAAGGCACATGGTATGAAATTGAGGACCGATAAGGCAGTTATAATGGTAGCAAATGGAAGAAATCAGAAGTAGTTGAAAATTGAGAGAGATGGGAAAACAGTGGAACAAGTCATAAGCTTCAAGTATCTGGGAAGGGTGGTTAAAGCAAATGGAAGTCTAAATAAGGAGGTCAGAGTTAGACTCACAGGGGCTGTAGCCAACTGACACAGAGTGTCAGGGGTAGTGTATGACAAAAGTATGCAAAGAAGTTGAAAAGTAAAAAACAGTGGTGTGATCAGTACTACTGCATGATATGGTAACCTGGACATTTGAAAGCAGAACAGCTGAGAAAGGTGGTAGGATGTGCATGCTAGGACAAATGAAGAAATGAGGAACTTAGAGCAGAAGACAAGATAGCATCTGCCCCTGCTGCACCACGGCTGATAGATAGGAACTTACTCTCAATTGCTCCTGGCTAATTAAACACACAGAAGCAATGATTATTCTATAACCCACCTTCTAAACAACATTTTTTCATTGATGACTAAATTAAACTGAAATACATTATGGGATCTTATGTATACTACAATCTTATTCTTTTTCTGACTGTCTATATTCCTCATGCCTGCATAAAATTATTCTAATGTACCATTGGAATGTACATTGCTTGTTGGCATAGCTCACTGTATACCATTGTATATACTACTGTCACGTGTTCTTTTATTGATTTATATTAACCACCTTTAAGTTAATACATGCAACTACTACCAATTGACCTTTGATGTTTTGTATTAGTCCATTTATTAGTGTTTTTTTCTTTTACTAACTATAGCTTTTCTCCCCGGGCATCAGCTGGTTGGACTTTCCCAGTAAACAAATGTAAAATAAAAATGAATAAATAAATAAAAATTGCAGGAAAGATCAAAGAGAGCAGATTACAGCGATTTGGGAACATATGCAGGAAAGCAGAAGACAATTTTGGGAAGAAGACAAGAGGAAATGAGAGCATCCAGCAAAGAGATGGATTGATTTTGTGTGAGAAGGCCCGCAGCAGTCAGGCTTAAATGCTAAAGAAGGTAGGAGGCTGGCAGTGAATCAAGAGAGATGGCAACAATAGACATGACACCCAGATCACATGCAGAAAGTGGGGAAAAGGGGTATTGATGATTGTGGTGTGGAGACCAGATGGCTTAGTGGTTAAGGTCTTTGCCTCCCAGGCACAAGGTACATGGTTTGATCCTGACCTCCAACCAATGCCTGTTTGGAGTTTGCATGTTCTCCCTGTGTCTCTCTGGGGTTTCTCCCATGTCCAAAAATATGCTGAGTGCTTCCATCTCAAACTCACCAATGAATGCAGCTGTGGGATCGCAGACTGTGTGCCATGGCAGGGCTAGCCACTCGATGCTGTAAAATACGGCTTTAAGTAATTTGGTCATGTTGACTAATGTCACCAATAATGGGCATGGGTAGTTACCGGTGATAAGTGGTTTGAGGACCCGGCCTACTCTGACCTATGCCAGGGACCTTTGCTAATGGTGGGAGGGGTAGTTGTGCCCCTATTGGCCAGTGTGTGCCCACCATAAAGCCCAGCAGCCCTGAGTCAATAAGCTACTGGCTGGCTGGTGTCTAGTTGCCCAGCCTGGGTTACCTGGAATAGCTCTGTTGAGCTAAAGCTAGATGTAAAACCAAACAACCTACCAAACATGAACTGAGAATTGCTGTGCTTAATGCAGGTTCACTAACAGGATGGAAGTGGATGGCATGATGATATGGAGGAGGCTTGACATCCTATGTGCCCAGGAGACGAGATGGAAGGGCAGTGCAGCAAAGCCAGTTGGCTTGGGATCCAGACTCTAGGAATTGTGGTGAGAGAGAGGCTTCGGAAGACAGTAAGGGATATCATCAGAATTAATGACAGACTCATGGCAGTCAGACTCCAGTGTAATGACAGGGCACTATTTATAATCTCAGCCTATGTCCCACAGCAGGGTTATGATAGTGAGGAAAAGAGTGCATTCAGACAGCAGTTGCAGGACCTACTAGATAAAGCAGGACAGCATGAATTGGTGTTGATATTGGGTGACTTGAATGCACATATCGGGACAGACAGAACAGGATATGAGGACTTCCTGGGTCCACATGGGTGGGGGTGACAAGAATAAAGAAGGAGAAGCCTTTCTAGACTTCTCTCTGGTAAATGGCTTGATAGTAGCCAACGCATGGTTTAGAAAGAGAGACAGTCACAAGATCACGTACAAGAGTAGTCAACATGCAACTCAGGTAGATTTCCTCCTAGTAAGGAAAAGGCACTGGGGCAGAATCCATGATTGCAAAGTCATCCCCAGTGAAACAGTCAGCCCACAGCATAAACCACTAGTTGTCACAATCAGCTGCAAGCAGTGATCAGAGAAGGCTCTAAGGTCAACAGAGACCAGGCTGAAGACCTGAAAGTTGACTGGAGAGAAAGTACAACAGTTCAAGGAATTACTCAGGGCTTTAGCACCCCAAGAAGAGGAGAAAATAGGTGGAGTTGAAGAAGAATGGCAGCGCCTAAAAACAGCATGTTTTAGGACTACAGAAAAGATATCTGGCTGAGCCAGGTATGGAAATAAGGTACATAAGGAAAGCTGGTGGTGGAATGCAGAAGTCCAGGAAGTCATCAAAAGAAAAAAAGGAGTGCAGGAAGAAGTGGGCTAACAAAGAAGCTGCAATAGCAAAGAATAGGGCATTGGAGGCATTGTACCAACTTCTAGAAAGTGATTCAGTAAGGGGCACAAAGAAACTATATCGGTTGCAAGGCAAAGACAGGAAGATAAAGAAGACAGTCAGACACCCTTCATAAGAGATGCGAGCAACAACCTGCTCACCAGCCCAGAGGACATCAAAGGCAGATGGAGGGAGTATTTCCATCAGCTTCTAAATGAAGAAAACCCCACAGAAGCTGTACTGCCCCAGAAACAGCCTACGATGAGAGAAGAGAGGACCCCACCCTCGAAGAAGTAAGAACAGCACTAAGGAAGATGAAGTCAGGGAAAGCAGCAGGCTCAGATGCGGTCACAGCAGATATGATAAAGATGCTGCGTGAGACAGGGGAGAAATGGCTCCTGAGGGTACTAATAGCAGTGTGGAGAGAAAGGCATATCCCAGATGACTGGAGAATAAATGGTTTACTATTAGATTTTCAAAGCAAACTCCATCGACTGTACTGTTGTCGAACACAGAAGTTCAAAAACAGTAATATCGAACACCAAAAGCCAACCTAGGAATGGGTTTTAACATGGGTCGAGATAGGGGAGAGGTTTGTAGTTTGGCATTAACACTGAACCCCTATCTCGACCCATGTCAAAACCTTTCCTAGGTTGGCTTTTGGTGTTCAATATTACCGTTTTCGAACTTCCGTGTTCGACAACAATACAGTCGACAGAGTTCACTTTGAAAATCTAATAGTAAACCGAATAAACATACTCGTGGCAGTGTACAAGAACAAAGGGGGCATTCCCAACTGTGGACAGTACAGAGGCATCAAACTCCTATCACATTGCATGAAAGTTCTGGAGAGGGTGATTGATAAATGGATACGCAGAGTAGTAGAATGTAAGATGGGAGATGAGCAGTTTGTATTCCGATCAGGATGCAGCACAACTGACCCAATGTTTGCACTGAGACAGATACTTGACAAAAAGCTAGAAATGAGGAGAAAGTCCAACTGGGCATTCCTAGATTTGGAGAAAGCATATGACAAGGTCCCAAGAAAGCTGATCTGGGCAGTACTGTGGTGGTTTGAAGTCCTAGAAACATTGGCAGAATTAGTTTCGGCTATGTACAAGGACCCAATGACTCAAGTACGGATAGTGTTCAGCCTCACAGAGGGGTTTCCAGTGGGTGTGGATGTACATCAGGGTTCAGCTATGAGCCCACTGCTGTTCATACTGGTGATGGACTACATTAGCAAACAGGTTGGAGGGGCTGGATCAACACAGCTGCTGTATGCAGACAATGTGGCAGTACAAGCAGACTCTGAGCTAGAACTTCAGCAAAGGATAGGAGAATGTAATGCAAATCTGAAGGCACATGGGATGAAACTAAGCATAGATTAGAAGGTGGTAATAGCAGCAAACTGGGGAAATCAGAAGAAGTTGAGAATAGAGATAGAATGAAGATAGTGGAACAGATAAACAGCTTCAAGTATCTGGGAGGAGTAGTTGAGGAGAAGGGTAGTCTGAATGATGAGATCAAAGCTAGAATCAGAGGGGCTGCAGCCAACTAGCATAGACTATCAGGTGTAGTCTATGACAGAAGAATGCAAAAAAAAAAAAAGCTGAAAAGTAAGTTGTACAAGACAGTGGTGCAACTAGTACTACTGTATGATACAGAAACCTGGGCAGTAAAGGCAGAACAGTTGAAGAAGCTAGAGGTGATGGAAATGAAGTGCCTGAGAAAGGTAATAGGATGCACACTGTGGGACACACAAAGACATGAGGACATAAGAGCAGAAGCCAAAGTGGCTCCAATTGCAGAAAAGATCAAAAAGAACAGTTTACGGTGGCTTGGGCACATTTGAAGAAAAGCCGAAGACAATCTGGTGAGGAAGATTTGGGACAGACAGGAAGAAGGTAAGAGGAAGCGAGGGCGTCCAGCAAAGAGGTGGTTGGATTGTGTGAAAGAAGATCTGCGACAGTCAGGCATGAGTGTTGAAGAAGGCAGGAGTGTGGCTCTGAATCGAGACAGTTGGTGACAGTTAACATGATACCCCAACCCCATTTAGAAAAATGGGAAAAAGGAGGCTGACGATGATGATGATGTGTATTAACTAGACTCCTTCTCCAGGTCTAGGATTGAATTTGCTAGGAGGGGTTTCTGGGCCCTCATCCTTCCTCCTCCCAGACTACCTAAGCTATGGTTATCTACCCATATAGCTTAGGCTACAGCAGTAGTGATTACTATGAAGAAAATAGGGCAGTTGTGTAACTAAATTTACCATAACAGTAGATGTTTGAATGATCACTGCTGCAGAAGCCTCTACCTCTCACCATTTCCCCTTATTTTTGGATATTTCATACCAGGGTGTGGACATTTATTTTTCTTTTCCTATCATTATTCTTCTCAGAGCTTTAACCTTACTATCTCAGTCATCATGGAATTTCTGCGCCCAAACCTGACTTTTAGTCAGCACAGTTTGATCTGACTAATAATTGGGATGTAGGAAAGTGCTCTGAAGATCTTGATGCTGGCAGACTGTTATATCCTTGGCAGGATATAGCTTAGGCTACTGCAGCAGTGATCACTCAAACATCATTTTACAGAAAGCTGACAACACAACTGCACTTTATTATTTAACTCATTGCAGTCTAAGATCTTAGGAATACAGTCACAGCCAGTGACTGTAACTGATGTTCATATTTGCGTTTGTGTGGAATGGTGCATAAATGCTCTCAGCTGTCACTGATTTTGCAGAATTTCTCAGATATGTTTGTTTCATGTTTTGGTCTGTTCTTTGTAAAGTTTGTGTATCATTGAAGACTAGAGTCAGTAAATAATTATGACAACAATTCTGAGTTTCAGGCTTAATAGGCTTCGAAAAAAGATACTAATGCAAACCCTGTTGTTCTAGCATGTTTCATAACATAAATCCAATAGCTGTTGTTGGCTTTGGTCTTTTGTATGACATCATTTTTAGCTTTCTCCTCAATTCTTGAGATAAGAGGTTGTGAGGGGAGAGTGCACCCTCTGTTGTGACAATAGTAAGATGAGAAGAAAAATACCAGTGTGGCAGTTCTCTATGTATAGTCATTCTTTTGATGCAACCAAGCACCTGAGTTATACAGATATAGTCATACAAGTGTCTGTAATTGATTGTCATGTGTGTGTGTATGTATGTGTGTGTGAATCTATCTATCTAGAGTACTAAGGGAAAATTTGCAGGCAGAAGTGTTTGCATCTATAACCATCAATGGTCCCCACTGCTGTTCGGCAGTGCACGATGCACAAATTAGAGCAAACGGATTTAAACAGATTGACCAATTAAAAGGCTCAAAACTGAGCCCTGTTCCAGCAACCTTCGATCAGATGAGTTCTAACTGCACACTCTTGCCACTAGTGTGCAGGGGAACTCTCTCCAACAAAAGATGGCCTGGTTTGGTGCTCAAGTTATACCAACAGAACTAGATTCAGCAAGTTTGAATGCAATCTTTGCTACAGCAAATGAAGTGCAATTCTTCTTCTTCTTCTTCCCAACCTTCCACAGAAGGCACACTCACATGCACACCTAGGGCCAATTTAGAGTGTCCAATCAACCTGCAGCATGTCTTTGGGATGTGGGAGGCAGGAGGACATGCAGACGGCAATGCTAACCACTGCACCACCATGGCCACCCTAGCAAATGAAGTGCAATAATTTCAGGAAAAATAACAGTTCAAATAAGAAGTTGTTGTTGGTCTTTTTGGCTTTTCCTGGTTAGGGGTCACCACAGCGGAACTCCGGTCTGCTAATGATTGGCAATAGATTTTTATGGTGCCGAGTTGCCAGCCTGATGTCCAATCTTAAGCGAAGGCACGCCCATTCACGTATGTCTTTCGGAGACCGCGGAGAGGACATGCAGACTCCACACAGAAGGCATGCCAGTCGAGAATCAAACAATTAAAAATTCTTTTTGCAGAGAGCAGCAGATGCCTTGAGTTGATCAAATAAATACAGCAGAGTGGTAGCTTTTCGCCAAGCTCAGTGGCTGTCTGTTGCAGTCCGGATAGGATGTCAATGATAGCAACTGATTACTGACAGAGAGTCCCATTGCACAGCATTGTCTTCTAGCAACACTTGGCTCTATGGCTGAGTTTTTGGTTGTGATAATTTCTGTGTGGAGTCTGTAAGTATTCCCTGTCTCTGTGTGGGTTTTATCTATGGGCTTTGCTTCCAGACCACAACAGTATAATATATGCACACAGAAGATAACTATCTCTTTGGAGGGTCAGGTAGGCAGATAGGACTGTATATTCTTATTTGTGTTTTTAGTTTTTTGGGGGCACTAATGTTTTGTTTTATTTCAATATTAATCTTTAGACACAATTTATTTTTACTTGATTGAAAATAAAATATTCAGACCACCATTAAAGCAAAAGGTTGTAAAAGTGATGTAGAATGCACAAGAGCATTTAGATCCCAATAGCTTCTGGAGGCCTAGTAACCTTGAAACTCTGTATTAATTTGCATCCATTTTCCAGATATATTGGAGTAGAATGTTGGCCATTTAAGATATGTGGAAAGCATGATGGGACTCTATAAAATAAAGTGAACGTAAAGTGAAGCAAAGTGTGATAAAATAAGAAATAAGTAATCTATATTGATGATGAAGGGCCAGGATGAGGAGAAAACAGGTGTAGGGCACTGCGGACGTAAATGGAGACTAGCATACAAAAGGGAGTCCTTAAAGTCCTTTGTCTTAGGCTCCATTTCACCTAAGGCTGATCTTACTGATTGCAATCAGACATGTATATAGTCAGTAAAGCGAGGTGGCTATAATGAGCAGATGCGTACTCAGGCAGTCTGTATGTGACAACAAATGACCACATCTGTTTTTTAATAAAAGGTAAAGGTAATTGGCCTGCTGAGATAGAGTCCCACCTCATTCCAGATAGCCTACCATTCAGTTGCTTTCTGCAGCCCCCACTGCTTTGAAGTCACCAGCTACCATTGCTTAAAACCAGGTTTAAATAAGTCTATTAAAGCAACATTATAATAAAAATACACTCCAATCATGTTTATATTACTAAATATTTTTCTAAACATCTAAATAAAAATGAAAAGTATATGTACAATTAAAAATGGCCCAGATTCATGAATGCATACACTTCCTGCTAACACCATGTGCACAACCCAGAGGAGAGATCTACCGTGGTGCAATGTTTCTATGCCATATTAGATTTCCATGAGGTTCTGGGACCATAGACTGCACACCCATTGAAATAAAAAACCCACCTGGTGAACAGGGAAGAGAGTACATCAAAAGAGCAGCATATCACTCTGTCAACTATCAGGTGGTCTTTAAAGTTCAAAGGATCATCTATAATGTCTGGTCAGCATACCTCTCAACCTCTTTTTTCAAGAAATCTGGACAAAGCCAAAAATAATGGGGAGACAAAGACACAAACACAGGGATAGATTGTCAGTGTTGGTTTTATAAACTTAGAATGTTGCTAGATAAAATGTGTTGTATTAGTATGCATTTTCTGAAGAGTATAAAGTCTGAAACTACAATGTCTCTCATTATTTAGTGACGTCAATCCTTAATGATTTGTCAGAAAATCATAAATTTTATGAGGAGCAGACCAATAATATAAGGTATAAATCTGGACATTTTGTGAAAAACTGGACAGCTGGGAGGTATGCTGGGCAGGTAACCCTGGCAGTTCTCACAGCTCACACATATGACACAACTATGGCATGGCTATAGGGTTGATTTTCCACAAGGGCATCTAGAGGGAAATGTAAGTTATGCACTGGAACCTTGGATCATGACACTCACAAGAAGCCCACAAAACCCCACTGCGCAAGGTTTTAATGATGCACACACTTAAACTAGGAATACTATAGAACATGAATTTGGCTTTCTTAAATCAAGGTTCCAATGTTGATACCACTGGACATGTCAAACTAGGAAGCACGTAAAAAAGCTAAAGGCTGCATCTCGACCACTGATGCTCATCAACACAGTTTGAAGTAAACAAAAAATTGTTTATTTGAAATGAAGCACTTTTCATCCCACAAAATTGTGGGACTTCCTCAGATTAAAAACAACTAGCAGAATGCTACATTATATCCTGTGCTCGTAGTCACGAGTACACATTTAGCCATGTTGATAGGCTAACAACATATAAGTTCATGAGTTTAATACAAAGTTAATGCTACTACAAATATCAAACATAGCACAGTTCCTACCCCTATACAAAATTAAACATATGTAGCTAAAATAATCGTTAAAACAGTCATTTGAAACATGAAGACCATAAAAACAAAAGCGTAAAAAATACGTTAGAAATACATTTTTTAACCATATTTTTATATAAAATAAATACTGAATTATTACTCCTGGTTACTGCAATAGATATCCAGGTGTATATATGAATATGAAAACATCATTTAATACAACTATTAAGTACATGTATTTAATACATTGATTTGATTTGGTCTTATCATCCATACCCCTAGTTTTCCAAGATGAAATATGATAAAATTGTAAAAAATTAATTTATCTAGTTAAACTCTTTAGTTTTAAAATACAGTGGATGGAACATGTTTCATTCAGACCTGCGGGTAAGCATGCATTAGTATGTATCTGCCAATAAAGTTACAACACTTCTAAATGGACGGAATCAGGGTCCCCTCTCCCATCTGGATGAATGCAGTCTACAGCTTTAAATAAAAATTTGTGGTTGGGATACTCTGCAGTATGTTTCACTAAAGCATTCTCTCATTTACCTTTCCTAATATAATATAGGTGTTCGTAGACCCACTCACGTAATCTCCTGTCTGTCTTCCCAAAATAAAATACTGCACATTGTTGGCAATGTGCTACGTAAACAACGCCTTTTGATTGACAGTTAAATTTGTGTTTCACTTTGTAAGTGTTGTTTCTAATGCAAAAAATCTCACTAGTAGCCATATGGGCACAGTAATTACACATGTTACATTGAAACATGCCCTTCCTCCATGGATTTCCCTGAACCTGACTTTCCATGATTTGTTTTAAATTCCTACCTCTCTTCCACACTATCTTTGGTGTTTCTGGTAGTTTCCCTCTCAGCTCATTGTCATAGTGTATCAAAGACCAGTTTTTTTGGATGTTAAATGAAATAATTTCACTGTCTATACTGAAGGGGGTAATAAATTTTAACCATGGTATATTTTCAACATTAACCCGGTCCTGGACTCCTAAATGTGGTACACTGCCAAGGATTGGTTGGTATATCCCTTGGTCTCTTTTCCCCATAACTTCTACAATAAGTTTGTCAATGAGTTGACTGGGATAACCACGTCTGATAAACATATCCTTCAGTAATTGACACTCGTCCAAAAAGTCAGTGTCCCTTGATACCATCCATGCAGCCCTAACCAACTGGCCTTTCACTACTGATCTTTTCTGGTACCAGGGGTGGTTGCTACTGTAATGTAGGAAAGTATTAGAGAGAGTCTCCTTTCTAAAAATTTTGCACAGAATGATTTGTCTCTATAATCTTTCCATAAATCAGCATCAAAGTAGGCAATCCTATCAATGTTGTAGGTGTGTGTGAATGACAAAAAGCTGGAAATTGAGTTGAGGAATGCTACTAAATCAGTGGCTGTTTTTACATTGCCTTATATTAATATGACAATATCGTCAAGGAAGCGTGTATAAAACGTTATCTGGTTAGCCACCTCACGGTTCTTACCCACTATTTCCTGCTCCCAGTATGCCATGACTAGGTTCGCAAAACTTGCCCCACACAGGGACCCCATGGCCACACCAATTTTCTGAAGGTAAATCTTATTATTAAAAGTCAGAAAATTATAAGATAGTACAATATCTAACAGTTCTTGTACTAATCGGATTTCTGAGTGGGGAGCTCCTCTTTTTCTAAGCAGAAAATTTACCCATTCAATGCCCTCCTCATGAGGAATGGATGAATACAAATCCTTTACATCAATGGCCAAAAAGTTTAATCTTTCGTCAAACTTAAGACATTGAAGTTCTGAAGGAATGACCAAGAATCTTTACAAATGGCAGTTTCCTGTGCCACATATTTTTGAAGGATGTTATCCACTACTCTTGCACAAGGGTAGGTGATGCTATTTCTAGCATCGACTAAAGGTATCATGGGCAGGTCTGTCAAGGATTTGCGAATCCTTTCTCTCTCACTCTCTCCTTTCTTTATTTCTCTCTCTCTATCTCTCTTTCTGTATATCAAAAAGATAATTAATGAGATAAACCACAAGAAGACACTCTTTGGTCATCTTCTGCCTTTCCATCTATGTCTAGCAGTGCACCAGAAACCACCAATGAGCTTCCCTGATCCCTTACAATGCCCAGGATCTCCTGCATCTTGTTCAGTGGTAGCTCAGTAGCAGAATCACTGCCAGTAGTCCTCTGCTCCCTTATTATAGCACTGGATCTTTTTTAGCCATCGTGATAATGCCATTAATCCAGTGTCTGATGTGTTTGTACTCATGGCCATGGCCATCCACAGCATTGACATCATCGACCACCAGCCACTGAATTCAGCCACAGAAGGGCTTACCAGCTAATACTTTCTGTAAGAAGCATGATCCATGTTGACAGAGGGCATGTACTATAACCTCATTTTTAACATCTGAGAATTCAGGTTTACATGGATCAGATTTTTGGGAGGGGGGTGTATCTCTGTATGGGAGTAGAAAAAAACACAAATACATGTATCCAAAAAAAAAAAAAAGGTTGTGACTGGCAAGAAAACAAATAAGCATTTATGCAAGCATTATTATGCAAGCATTATTAAAAAATATTAATATTAATTTATAACTGATCTGTATGAATACATACATCTACTACATAACTGTACACCATCACCCCCAACAAACACCACAATGGCAAACCTGATGAAAGATGAGGAAATGTGTAACTGCAGAATATATGTCAGCATTAAAAATTAATCAAGTGTATACAATTAAAATGTTACCATTTGTGATAACCTTTGTTTATGTCAGGCATATACAACAGACTTATCTCAGTTTCTGATCTAAAATGTAACTTTCCCATTGCTATCACTATTATAAAACTGTTCTCACATATTCACATCCTCAGGGAAATGTTGCTATAAAGGCATGTAACATTAGATGAGGATCCTTCCAATAACAACTGCTAAACCTTTTATACCAAAAAACTAGACAAAGTGAACACATCATGCAATGCTATCTCAAAAATAACATCACAACAGTTGAACTATTGGTTGCAAAGAAATATTACACACCTTAACAGGATTTTTATTAAAGTTTGACAAATGTAATTGCAGCAGTGAAACAGCAGTAGCTTAAATTGGTGAATCCAAGCAATGCCCCATATAATGATGTAAGTTCCTTATCCCCATGATCTGCCTATGTAAAGCAGATTAACCCATCTGGATGCTGCACATATGTAAATCAGGTATCAGCTCATTATCAATCATGAATCAAATTATTTGCTTGAAGTGCTGGGCAGGTAAACATGGTGTGAGGACCTACACAATGCCTTGTCCACGCCCTATCAGTACAAGAGAAAGTATTGAGAAGTGGGGCTTGCTAAGGTCTTGCAAGTGTGACTCAGCTGAAATGCATGAATAATTAAGTGTTTAACATTCCTGCCACTTTTATGTACACCTATAGAGGGTCTGTCATGGAGCATACACTTACAAAAGAAGTTTGAGACTACATTGACTTACTTAGGAGATAAAACATTATAATACATTTTGGAATATATGTTTAAGAAGTAAATATGCCTCTGAGTACAACGTATGTGCAAGTTACATGAAAATGAAACATACAATCAATCCATATCACTTTACAAATGTATCAAAAGGCAATTACTGCTCACAGCAGAAAAGGAAACCACACTCTTTATTGCATACATTTGTTTTTGCTGTGACATGATTTCTTAGATTAACTGTTGCAAATATAGCAATCATCCAGACATAAACTGTAAAATGACAAAGGACAGCTTTGATAAAACTGGCATTCTGCTCTATAAATGTAAAGTGTTAGAAAGTCAAAGCTTGATTATATGTGTTCCACCTTTTCTTCCTCAGAAATACTCTCTGTATATGGGACATACTGTTAATCTTCCCAATGTTTCATGTTATTGCCATGGTTTCAAGACTCAAATATAGAGATGGTGATGTCTGTGTGAAACTAGGGATTCTTAATGTTCATACTTTCATGGCCACAGTACCAGGGACAGTCTAAGTGGAAGCAATTCAGCCAAATACTTATTCAGTATGATATTTCATACTACAAATAAACAAACTTTACCTCACATTTTATATAATCATCCTACTTACCAAAACATTTAAAATTTACATAGATACACTCATTCTGCCCTTTTAATTAATACCATATTAAGTAAACTAATTTAAATAAAGAACACACAGACATGGAAGCTACCATTCCATGAGACTCCCTGTTTAGAATTGTACAGTGCAATAAAATGCATCTTATCAAATAAAAATAAATGAAATCCCTACTCTACATAAAAAACTTTAAATACTAAACAATACTGATCAAAATCAATCCATGCAAATATTATATTACAACAAAATAATACACATTGCTAAAGACTTATACAAATACTCAAAAATCAACCCACGAATGTAGGATTTATATCATGCTACAAACTACAGAACACAGTACATTTTAAGTGACAATTACCACAAAACAGGTGACTAAGCAGTAAATACAAAAAAGAAAAAAAAATTGTAGTAAAGTATGATGTTATTGTGATGTGCCCATGCTGGGCCAGTAATCAAGGAGCCTGAATCCTCACCACTGACACTGGAGAGGGACATGCACTTGGAATACAAATGGATACACTCAGTATTTCCAATTGCAGACCTCTCTGCATCAAGCACACTTTACCTTAAGAGCAAACAGGGAGCACACTCAGTCTGGGCTCTGGATCTCTCTGTCTCCCTCCAGGTCCCCAATAAGACTCCCCACTGGTACAGCTGTACAGTTAGTTCCTCAGCCAAGTGTCCAAGCCAAGACCTCCAGCACCCTCTTTTTGAACCTATCGCTTCATGTCCCTGCTCCAAGTAGCTGGCACACACTCTGTGAGATTTGATAACACACACACACACACACACACACACACACACACACACACACACACACACACACACACACACACACACACACACACCTAGGAAAGGCTGGCAGAGATGTACCTGCTGTTCCCCTTTCTGCCCAGAGTATAACATAGTTATCACTTCCATCAGACACTCCATAGTTGGCTACTCTAAGTCTCCTAACAAAGGGTGTGCAATTATACTGTGTCATATTAATACTAATACAAATTGTAGTAGTTGACCAAGACAGCTAGGCTTTCTGGAGTGGCTCACACAGTGTATTCAAATAAATATAAGCACTCTCAAAGGTTAAATACTTTTTAAAAGGGACCAGCCACAATAAAAGTTTTAAATATATTTAGTAATAAATAATAAAAGAGCATGAAAATACTGAATATATATCTACAGCAAACCACAGAGTTCAAATCACAGGAAATATAGAAAATAATATTGATGGACAGACTCATACAAATAAAGAAAAGCAGTGTCTAAACTAAGCTTCACTATATTTCAGACTGAATCAAGGAGAATTACTATTCCCTAATAACTTACTTGATAGAGCAATGCACAATGAAATACATGAGCAGTCTTTCTAGTCAGTTTCCCCAAAACAGAATACTCCATACTCAGAGACAATTACCACAAAAACAGGTGACACTTCTAAACAGTAAAAACAAAAAATGGTAGTAAAGTATGGTGTTATTGTGATGTGCCCATGCTGGGCCAGTAATCAAAGAGCCTGAATCCTCACCAATGACACTGGAGAGGGACATGCACTCTGTAAAATATAATGTCCAAGATGGCTTGCAGAATGACCTCTATCTGGTCACCTGACTCTAGGTTCTCACAGTATCCCCCTTTGAAGCTGAGTCAGGAATTTTGCATATATGGCTACAATACACATCTAAATGTTTACAGCAGTGCCTGGGCTTCCCCTCTGTTTACTGACCTAATGAACAACAACTTCTTCCAAACCCACTGTGTCTGGTCCTATTCAACACTGTGGGGTAACATTTTAATGGTTTAACAGCTCATTTACATTTCCCATATATTTCTTATAGTAAGCTAGTTGGTTAACCTTTGCTTTCTCAGTGTCCTCTGTTAAAACATATACATTTAATTCAGGTACAATAATACATGTACTTTTCCTTTCATTCCAGCAGGGTGCACTGTTGATATATTTTAACGCAAACAAACCTCACAAATACATTTTCAGCACAAGCATCTGTACAGATGAGTTTGATATACAAATGGAATATAATTATTTACAAAATTCCAGCTAGGTGTGTTGGCACAAGTAATGCATCTACTGCCCTACTTCTGGCATGGCTGACAGTGCCTCCTATCATCCCAGTTATAAGCAACAGTGAACAGAAGAAATATTTTAAAATATAGAAGCAGTCAACTAACATTCAAGCAACAAGATCACATTTCAACACTAGCAACAGGGAGTACAACACTGTAAACAGTCCCAGAGCAATAAACACAACACATGTACCAGTGTACCTAACACAAAATGGAAAATGTTGAAACAGAATTAAAAAAACAAAAACACAACAACACTGGCAAACAAGACTACAGAATAATATCACAAGAACTAGAAATTCTAAAAGAACAAAAAGTTGGAAATACAAGAAAGGAAGCAAGATGTACTTTAACATATTTCAAAACTGGCAAACAAAAGAACAATTTATGCTTACAAAGCATTACCCCAGAAAACTTAAATAAAATACTAAGAGGATTTTATCCTACTGTAAGAAACACAAATGGACAAGAATATGTTATAAGCACCTTTGCTGCAATGCAAACAGTACTAAACATATACATAAATAATCCACCATTAAACAGACACATCAACATAATGATAGACACCCGCCTAACAAATGCTAACAATGTCTTTAAAGCAGTATTTCAAAATGCAGAAGTATAAAAGACATAACAGAACATCATAAGCCACCGGCAACTGAAGAAATAACACATTTAAGAAACAGCAAAGCTTTCTCCCCAGACACATCACATGGACTTATCTGAAAAGCTTGGTATATTCAAATACATTTCAGAATGTGAGGAAATGAAGCATATTGTGTTTATGAAAACTTTTGACAAAATTCCCCACTCAGACATAGTAGCAAAGCTAAATAAACTGGGAACTCCCCCTGTGTGACTCTATGGATTGACAGCCAGCTCACAAATGGGATGCAGGAAAAAATAGAGCAAGTTGCCTCCACAAAGAGACCAGTCACCAGTGGAGTCCCCCAGGGTTCTGTGCTGGGACCTCTGTCCATGTTCAGTTACCGAATTCTAAAATACTTGAAGCATGAAATAATGAATGGAAAACAGTGAAAGGGATAATCTTCGAACTATGGCAACTCAAAAAAAATACATATTTTACTTGAAATACCTTCTCTTGCTTATTTTGAACAAGCTTAAACTTTTTTTTAACTGTTTGCTGCATTATATAATATCTGCACTTAAAATTATACCTGGTCGAAAATTGGTCGAAAGTTTGTTGTTTGTTTGTTTAATTTAACTGTTGAGGCTGCCCACTAAAGTGTGCTAGCCTGTGTAACTGATTTATTACTGTTTTCTGTATTTCTGTGTGCTTTCTATCTGAAAAACAAAAAAAAAAAAAATCCTTGTTTTCCCACCTCTCCTCGACTAGTTTAGACCAGTTTACAGGCTTTGCTGTATTCTGGGCTGTGGTGTAGTTCCTGTGTTGTCCATTACCTTACTTGGATAGAAGGAAGTTTCTTTGCTCACCAGTGGGAGTGGGGAGCCTTGAGCAGCCTATCTGTCCCTGAAGGAGTGACCTCAGCACAAGAGCTGTAGTAATTGGTTGTTTTGGACCATTTCTAGCTCTTTTGAAGTTCCCTGTTTAAAATCCACCTCTGAGCGTTTTTTTCTGGCTATACTACTCAGAGACAACTCCACGTGGTCCTAGCTACAGAGAACTGAGAAAAGCGACTACTTTCCTAATTTAAGTATTTTTTCTGTTTTTTTACTTGAAATACCTTATCTTGCTTATTTTGCATAAGCTTAAACTGTTTTTAACTGTTTGCTGCATTATATAATATCTGCACTTACAATTATACCTGGTTGAAAATTGGTTGAAAGTTTGTTGTTTGTTTGTTTAATTTAACTGTTGAGGCTGCCCACTAAAGTGTGCTAGCCTGTGTAACTGATTTATTACTATTTTCTGTATTTCTGTGTGCTTTCTATGTGAAAAACAAAAAAAACAAAAAAATAATCCTTGTTTTCCCGCCTCTCCTTGACTAGTTTAGACCAGTTTACAGGCTTTGCTGTATTCTGGGCTGTGGTGTAGTTCCTGTGTTGTCCATTACCTTACTTGGATAGAAGGAAGTTTCTTTGCTGACCAGTGGGAGTGGGGAGCCTTGAGCAGCCTATCTGTCCCTGAAGGAGTGACCTCAGCAAAAGAGCTGTAGTAATTGGTTGTTTTGGACCATTTCTAGCTCTTTTGAAGTTCCCTGTTTAAAATTCGCATTTGCGTGGCTTTGCGTGCTTGTGCGCATAGCGCAGCGCCGGTTAAACAGGGTTAAACTTTTTCTGGCTCTGCCAAGTTTGCTTTTCAAATTTTCCCTTAGAAAGCTCTACTCTTAGAATAACCAGTCTACTCGTTATATTATAAGCCTAGCACTTGTTCTCAAAACTTCTCTTCTAAGTAAGCACTCTCAAACTAAAGTAGCACTACATCCACCTACCACCCCTGTGAATACCCACTTCCCTTAAAGGCACAGCACTCTCTTATAATATTCTAGCATGTCGAGTGGTAGATTACTAGCATCTTCTCCTGTTCAGCTGGTTAATCTGGGAATCTTGAGACAATGCTATAATTGTCTCATGTACACAGACAACCCTCTCCTCCTCCCAACAAACACAAATATATGTGAGAGATGCAACTATATAGCCAAACTGGAGGCTGAACTCTCTCAACTCAGGACTGGCAAGACCAGACAGGAGGAGAAGGTAACCACACACACAACAAACCCAGTCACACATAGACCTACCCCAACTGCAAGTCAAACACACAATAACACAAAGACATACTCAGAGGCTCTAATAAAAAACTTACCAAAACAACAGAGGCTCCCAAAGCAGACACCCAAAAATCCACCACCTCAAAACATAACACATGCAACATATACTTCAATAAATCGGTGTGTCAATAAATCACAGCCCTTAAGGCCAAACACTATGCCTGATACAGTAGTGATAGGTGACTCTATAGTCAGACACACTGACGTTCCACTTACCAGGCTGAACAAGGAGAGGGTAATGGTAAGCTGCCTATCAGGGGCTAGGATCCGCCATATAACACACGCACTCAGGTCACTCAAAAGCACGTACAAATATGACTCCATCATTGTCCATGCCGGCGTGAATGACCTGAGACGAACCTCCCTGGACTACATGAAAAGAGACATAGAGGAGCTCTCTGATTATGTAGCCCAGGCTGGTATAACCCTGACCCTGAGCAGCATCCTGCCTTCACCAAGAATGATGCCACAATACAAAGACAAGATGATCAACTTTAATAATTAGCTCAATTACTGGTGTCATTCTAGGGGGATCCAATGTCTGTCTGCTTGGGATGACATGCTAGACAAGCCATGCTGCTTCGCAAGGGACGGCTTGCACCTGTCACCACTGGGCTTCCGGATATTGGCTAAGGCTCTTGCCACCCCCATAGTGCCTTTTTTAGGCAAGGCTCAAAAGACAAACCCACCTCCTTAGAAAACAAAAATGGAAAAAAATTAAAGGTAATGCTGCTCAATGCCAGAAGTCTAAATCTCAAGATGCAGGCTCTTGAAGCACTCCTCAGTATGGAGAACATCAATGCCTGCGCAGTAACTGAAACCTGGTTCAAGACTCCTGAGAGCACCCCAGCACTACCAGGCTTTACCTCGTATCATGCTTTTCGGCCCCAAAACACGGGCCGAATCACAAAGGGAAGGGGAGTGTCCATATTCATCAAGGATACCCACACCTCCAGGTTAGTGGCAACTCATGAAGCATCGGAGACCATCCAGGTGCAACTAACCATAGGCAAAACTGCTATACAACTGGTTGCATGTTACAGACCACCCTCCCAATCTCAAGAACCCCATTCAGCCTTCCTGAAGACATTGGAAGATATGAATGTCTCACCAAATACCATCATATTGGGAGACTTCAACTACCCTAACATAGACTGGGTGCACTATTCTAGCCCTAACACCCTAGCCCAAAGGTTCCTGGAATTCATAAACTCAAATGCAATGGAACAGCTAGTCACCTCTCCCACAAGGGGGGATAATATACTAGACCTGATCATCACAAACATGGGGACAAAATGCTCCACACCAGAAGTATTCCCCTCACTAGAGAGATCTGACCACAAACTAATCACCCTGGATATACATATTCCACCTCCACCCCCAGCACAAAAGACTACAGTGAAAAACTTCTCAAAAGCCGACTTTACACTTCTTAAGACTGAGATGGTATCATTTAAGCCCACTGGGCCAATGGAAACCACATCCCACAATGCTGAATCCTACACAAATGCTTTCTACGGACATCTCCAAGAATGCATGGATCGTGCAATCCCAAATAAAACCAAGACCCTCTCCACCAAGGGAAAGCGTCCTGTCTGGTGGACCCCAGCCATAAACAAATTGTATAACAAAAGAAGGAAGCTAATGTGAGACAGAGCAAAATCCCATAAAGGGAAGGCATCTCTGATCAGCACTAGTAGAAAGCTACGTTCTCTCATAAAAACATCCAAGGCCAACTTTGAGAGAAAAATCACCAAGGACACTAAAGATAACCACAAGGCATTCTTCAGTTATGTTAGAAACCTAGGCAGAAACCCTCAGATATGCTCAGAGTTAGTACACAACGACAAAAAATTTACCGAACCCACAGATTTTGCCAACATTCTGGCAGACAGGTTCAGTGCAAATTTATCCCCTCCCTCACCCCCAAAAGAAGAAATACTTATCCAAGCTGAATGTAACCTCCCTGTTATCTCAGATGTCCAGGTGAGAGCCGCCCTCAGCAAAGCAAAAAACACAGCATCAATGGGACCTGATGGCATCTCCGGCTGCGTGATACGTGAACTCCAAGTGGAGGTAAACCCGCATATAAAAATGCTATTTAACCTTAGCCTTACTACAGGATATGTACCTGAACACTGGCGTACAGCAACAGTGGTCCCACTCCACAAAGGAGGCTCCACTACAGACCCTGGGAACTACTGCCCCATAAGCTTAACCAGCCTGGTCTGCAAAGCTATGGAAAGAATCATTATGGAACTCATAAACAATGACATTGGGGACCTACAGACACTTGATCCCACCCAGTTCGGCTTTGTAAAGGGCAGATCCTGCCTTTTGAACCTGGTTGACTTTTTTGAAACAGTCACTAGAGCCATTGATGAGGGCAAAGCAGTCCATACAGCCTACCTGGACTTGGCTAAAGCCTTCGACACAATACCCCACTCAGGCATCATAGACAAGCTAAACAGCTTAAATGTAAATCCATATGTCACAAGATGGGTTGCAAACTGGCTAAAGAACAGAACCCATAAAGTCAAAATTGCGGGAGCCATGTCAGACTCAAAGCCAGTCACAAGTGGTGTCCCACAGGGCTCTGTCCTGGGACCCCTCTTGTTCGGCATTTACTTCTCAGATGTGAAAGCAAACATGGGAGGGTTATGGCTGGCAAAGTTCACAGATGACTGCAAACTAGGCAGTATGTATGTGTCGATACACCAGCTGACACATACATCCTACAGAAAGGCCTCACCAAAACGGACAACTGGTGCCAGAATCATGGTCTTAAACTGAATGCCAAGAAATGTATAGTCATCCCCTTTGGGAAAAACAAAGTACCCACAAATTATCACATAGACAGTAACCCACTGAGTACAGAAAAAGTAATCAGAGATCTGGGGACCCAAGTCGATAGTGGCCTCTCATTTGACACCCACGTTGCCAAAGTGGTTAGAAAGACTTTCTACCTTGCCCACCTTATCATGAAGGGGTTCACATCCAGATCAAAAGAGGTCATTGTACCCCTATACTCCTCCCTTATCAGGCCCATGATCGAGTACAATGCCCCATTTGGTATGTACCTCACCTGGCACTTACAACAGCTGGAGAGACCACAGAAGTACCTCACCAAAAGGATCAAGGGTCTCCAACATATGTCATATGCTGCCAGGCTAAAGAAACTCCAGCTCTATTCGGTAGCATACCGCCTGCTCAGAGGTGATCTGTGCCTGATGTACAAGGCCATGTCCAACCAGGAATTGATGGACATGCTCCACCTCAAAAAAATCCAAATCCATTAGAACCACGAGAGCTAAAGATTTAAACCTCAGCACAAATATGAATAGAACATGCTGGAGGGACAGATTCATAACTCAGAGGCTTCCCACACTCTGGAACAGAATCCCAGTTCATGTTAGGCAGAGCCCCTCACTGACTCTCTTCAAGAGAAAACTTGACGAGTGGATGGGAGATCGTAGGTTTACCCCGGGGGTCATCCCTGTGTCACTACTAGACAGAGGCACAGTAAACAAATTTTAATAAGTAAGGGGGTCTTCAATGTGTCACTACTAGACAAAGGCATAGTATTCTAAATTTATTCTGTACACTTTAGTATCACTACATGGGATGGCAAAAGCCACATCACTAGGGCTAGGCCTACAAATGCCCCAGGGCAGATAGCCTAGTACTAAACTATGAAACTATGAAACTATAATGGCCATAGTGGGCCAACAACCAGGAAGTAACATGATACATAAGGTAAGTGAAAGGAAACATTTAACATTTTCCCTTTTTCCCATTGTAGTGCGATCTCAGAGTTGGTATATATAGTTTGGGTGGGGGCGCAGCTCCTCTTGGTTAGTTGTGTGTACGATGTTGGCTGACTATGGCCATTCAATGTAGTTTTTGTGATGTTGTTGTTGTTCAATGAGTGTCCCATTCTCTGTTTTACTTTCACTGTTTCTTGGTTCACATTTTTTAGAATTTGGTAGCTGAACATAGACCCTACCTCTCATGTTTGGCATCTAATTTTCTGAAGTAAAAGCTTATACCAAGGAGCTCTGGCTGACTAAATTTGCAGATGACTCCATCATTATATCCTTTTGGAAGTCATCTATCCAAGGGACCTACCACATTAACAATACACCCCTAACAGCTGACCCACTTATTTGGGAGTTGGGAACTTATGTGCACAGTGACCTAACTTTTGACCATCATGTGTACATTGTTGTAAAAAAGTCCTTCTATATTGCACAGATTATAGATGAAGGGATTGTGTCTCACTCTAAGAATGGCACTGCCCCACTTTACTCTGTCCTTATTAGACAATCATTGTGTATAATGGCCCCACTAGTATATATCTTTCCAAACACATCGAGCAACTGATATACCCACAAAGATACATTATTAAATGAATACAAGGCTTAAACAACATGTCCTAAATGAACCAACTCCAACCCCTATCAAATGGCATCATTAATAGTCAGTCTGGGGATCTAAACCTCTTATGCAATATAAATAGTATGGTTTGGAGGGACAGATACATTTCACAGAGGATATCATTGCTCTGGAACAGACTCCCAGGACACAAAAAAAGTTCATCCATGTCCATATTCAAGTGTAGCATGGATCTAAGGATGGAAAATAGAAAATTTACCCCAGGACTGCCCCCCTGTGCTACTAATGGACACAGGCAGCATATAAATGCTTTATCCCATCCATGGGTCCTCTCAAATTATCTATGGTTTGATCCCAGTTATTCTTATTAGGGTAATATATAATTATCAATCATGGGATAGATAAGGCCAAACTGTAACCAAATGGGATAGGTTAATGTGAGCACAGAAAGGGAAACTAGCTATGCTTAAAATGGCCCACAAGGGAAGTTATCCTAGTACTTAGCTACAAACCTATGAAGGTGTAAAACACCTCACCCAAGACAGTTTCATCTTAAAAAATGAAGATGGCACAGAGTACATAACAAAAAATGTTTAATGAACACACAAAAACATTTAGAACACTATGACAATACCAGACAGTCACTTAAAGGATACATCTTTGCCAACCCTATGTAACCTTTATGCCCTGTGCAGAGCATTAAAAAATATCTTCAGCAAGTACCACCTAATGCAACAGTACTGTTTTGACACCCAAAGAAACATCCGCAGTACATACTTCATAACATGCAAATCTGGTGCACAACACAAACAATAGTAATCAACTACCTATTAAAATGCTGCCAGACATATCCAAATATGCAAATCAACCCAAACAATACACAAACCACTCCTTACAAGCCACTGCAGGAACTCTACTGTCATAATCATGAATGGAAGCTAGACAGATAGCAAGCATAACAGGAAAAAAGTGAACATCACTGCAGTCTTACTACCATCCATCAGTAAATGACTTCAAAACATGGGGGACAAAATAATACAAGGTACATACAGACAAAATTCTGCAACTGTAAAAAATGAACATACTACAAATGACAAAACAGAATACATACCTCCCTGAAATAAAATGCACAACACAAAAAAAATGAATGATGAAGACGAGTCACAAAAGCAGAAACAGTCATGAAAAAATAGTGAATTATGGAACATTAAACATTTACACTATGGGATGCCAGCAAAACAAGTAAGTAAAAATCTTTATTTGCATGGTGCTACTTATAACAGAAACACACATCTAAATCAACATAAACCCAATTTTTCATTACACTTAATATACTAAGAATTAACACAAACCAAGATGTAAAGATACACAAAGAAAGGAACAGAAGCACAGTAGAACAAGAAAATGCAAGGTGTCAAACATATATCAGCAAATGGAAACAGAAAAAAATGTTCATTCTCAATTTCTATTCTCTCCATCCACCCATCCACTCACAGCTCCTTTTCCCATTTTTGCATATGGGGTTGGGGTATCACTTCAACAGTGACAATCATCTAGAGCCAAAGTTCACACTGCCTGTGGTTCATAAATATTGCATAATAAAAAACAGCATACAACATTAAAAAAGCATAAGTTGATTGAAACTAGTGGAAATACTGTTTCTCTCAAAAGAAAAGAGAAGAACATGCCACAAATCACATAAAGAAATAACTACAAAAAACAGACAATGTAACCAAAAATTATAGAACTGTATAATAGCAATAACCTATGACAGAGTGTAGGTAATGCTTGGTTTACACATGGTTGGCTTTATTTGGTCACTATGGTTTTGCCCTCATAACCAAAAGCACTCCAAATGTGGGTAAACCAAGCATGACCTACACTCATCCATGGATTATTGCAAAATATGTTTGCTTGCAAATGTTCCTAAAGGTATGTTGTGTAACTTCTGCACTATAAAAGTGCAATAGCAGTTTCTTTTTACTTCAACAGGTCTTTGCAACAGCAATGTATTCATCCTCTGTGTGTGTGTGTGTGTGTGTGTGTGTGTGTGTGTGTGTGTGTGTGTGTGTGTGTGTGTGTGTGTGTGTGTATAATATATATATATGTATATATATGGATTCCATACATTTGGTTGAATTACACTTAGTCGAAAATGATTCCAAGCTTTGCACTTCACTGAAAGCTCACTTGGTTGAAGTTCATTTGGTCGAAAAGTGAATATAGCCCCTGCCCCACTGCAGTGCAACCTTGGAGTGAGAATATTAAATAAGGGGGTGTGTGGGGATGTAGCCCCCCCACATAATTTTAATTTCTTCACTGATATAAGAAGGTATACCCATTAGAAATGCATTGATATATATATCTTTAGTAAAAACTATTGGCATAATGTGGGGGGCTATGCCCCCCACACCCCCAATGTGGGGGGCTGTGCCCCCACCCCCCCCTTATTTAATATTCTCACACCAGGGTTGCATTGCAGTGGGGCAGGGGCTATATTCCATTTTTGACCAAATGAACTGCGACCAAGTTCGCTTTCAGTGAAGTGATCTTTCAGTGAAGTGAATTGCCTGGAATCATTTTCGACTAAGTATAATTTGATCAATTGTATGGAATATATATATATATATATATATATATATATATATATATAAATATATATGTGTGTGAGTATGTGTGTATAATATATATATATATGTATATATATATATATATATATATATATATATATATATATAGGGTCTACTTTTATTAGTCGAAGTTACGTTTCTTCGATTAACAAAAGTACGACCTTTCATGAAAGTGCACTTTAATAAAAGTGCACTTTCGCAAATTCCGGTTCAGTGAACTGGCAATAAAAAAGAAAATGTTAAAGTCCGTTTTGCAGGGGGGCAAGCCCCTCTGCACCTCCATACCTCCGCTACATTATATATATTAACTCAGAGATCGCACTACAGTGGGAAAACAGGTATATTCCCTTATCCCCACTGTAGCAAAACGGACTTTAAAGTGTCCTTTTTTTATTTTTATTGCCAGTTCGCTGAACTTTCATTGAAGTGCACTTTCGCGAAAGTCAGGTCTTACTTTTGTTAGTCGAAGAAACATAACTTTGATTAATAAAAGTAGACCCAGATATATATATATATATATATATATATATATATATATATATATATATATATATATATATTGGTCTATATTAGAGCATCGAAGTTTCAGAACTTCGAATGTTCTAATATCGACCCCCTATTAGGAGAAAGCTGAAAATAGTGAAGTGACAGAAAACCAAATTCTTTCCTAGGGAAAGAATTCAGTTGTCCTTTCCTGTTGCTTTGCTATTTTCAGCACTGTGGAGGAAAGTTATGGGTCGAGTTCAGTTAAGTGTGCGATTGTGTGGACGTGAGGGTTAGGGCAGGTTAGGGTTAGGGCGGGGGTGAGGTGTATGTGCGATAGTGACAGACCTTAGGGTTAGGCTTTGGGTTAAGGTAAGTGGGTAGATAGTGGTGTAGGTACAATTTAGTGTAGGGTTAGATGTAAGATTTTAGGTGTATGTGTGTGTGGATTGCTGTTTGTTTGGTGTACTTGTGTTGTGTGAATGTGTTTTGGAATAGCAATTTTTTTTCCTAGGGAAAAATTTGCTGTTCCAAAACACATGCACATGTTCTGTATGTTCGATGTTTTCAGCGTTTGCTGAATAGGGGTCAATATTAGAACATTTGAAGTTCTGAAACTTTGATGTTCTAATATAGACCCTATATATATATATATATATATATATATATATATATATATATATATATATTTGTATTTTCTTTGTTAAAATTAGTCAAAAAATTCTCAACACACATAAGATTCAAAAGTGACTTCATAGAATTTTTCTGAACCTAAATGAATTAAAACTTGAATGTCTTGAATATTGAACCCTAATGGTTACACTGTTGTATCCCATATTAAACATTTGTTAATTATTTTATCAGTTTTGCTAGTTAGCTAGTTAGATGAACAAATGGGCAAAAGCCAGCATTAATGCACTTACTCATGATTTGTTTCTAGTTCCTGCTGCAGTAGCCACTGTTCTACACATCCTCATTTTGCATTGCTGAAGTCTGCAACATACTTTTTCTGTTAGTTACTATTATTTCTTGGGCAGATCACATCTCTCCCTGAGCAACAAAATATACATACATAAATGTTACAGTTCCCAACACATGCTGCTTATAGAAGTGTTTGCATAATATATGTAATAAAATATAACTCTAGTTTGGAAGCGATAAGAAGACTAGAAATACATAACATTATTTATAGATATGATTAATGTATTGAATGTAATGATATGGGGTGGCTATTTTCCCACTGCATTATTCAGTTTTCTGTTCAGCATTACCTATAATTCCAAGTATTCCATTTAACATGGGGCATAATGACTCAATATTTTGAGTACATTCAAGTAAATGATGTCTAATAACATATGAAGTTCTCTTTTTATGTACGTATAAAAAGTATGTTAAACTGTGGTTTACATTATATTCTAAGCATATAATAAGTAACATCTATAATGCTCACCCTTCATTTTACAAACTTTGCATTTCACTATGGGACCATAAAATATTACATCTTATTTACAGTAGTGACAAACATTTAATCTTTAAGCATTTTGCTTGAATTCATCATTAGTGTAATCACAGAACATTTTCTGGTTTATTTCATTTGTATGGCACACTTAAAGGAGCTATCTGTATTATAAAGAGCATTAAAGGAACCACACTGCATAGAAAAGTGCCTGAGCAGGGTAACCTTAGCCTTGTTTTGAACTACTGCATGTGACTTAGCTGGAATGTCTGAGGAAAGATGTTGGTCTTGAGCTCGGGTTTCTGCATGGACTACAATTCCAAGAAGCAGCTCAGGTTAAATTAGCAAGCATGCAAGCTCTCAAGCAAGATGGGTATTTTCTGAGCACTGCTTCTGACTCAGAATTACGTTAACTACAGACTAGCAAGGCAAACATTTTTCAGCAGTGGTTTACGAAATCAAAGGATATCATTTTGAGATCTTACTTTGTAACTGTGAGAAATACAATGGAATTATGACATCAGAGGATGAACTACAAGTCCATGAAATCAGAGACAGCTCCCCAGATTCGCACTGGTCATGGGTAATGCTTTCTGTGTGATATCAGTATATAACAAATTCCAAATGTGGACGCAAGGAAATAATTATGCCATTATAACTGATTTTTTCTTTAAGAATTCTATATGTTAATGTGCTTGCAATAAGAGTCACTGAACTGGAACATGGAAGAATTACTTTTGCATACATGAGCTATAATAATATTTCTCTGCTTACCATTTTGTCTTATATAGGCAATAACTTACAAGGTATTGTATCATGGATGATCTTTTTTTTTTTACTGTGAACACCGAGATTGTGTAATGCCAAATTAGTTATGGCAGTTCACAAAAGGCTGTGGGAATATTTTACAGTACAAGGAAATAAAACACTAAGAAATGCTACACTGTTCATTACATGATATGCTTATGTCTCTGAGTGCGTATTTGCAAGAGTGCGTATTCCTGTGTTGTGGTCCTTGTGGAGGTCAGTAGGAGTGGGCGTGGGAAAAGTATAAGTTTCACTTTCACTTTCAGTAGTGATATGCATGCAGTAATAACCAGGATTCATTTACAGTAACTGTATGATACAAACAATGTTATTGTGGTGCTACTGGACAATAGCTGTTTAGAGACAGACTAGGCTCCCCATTTGCTCATTGTGTGGAATATGTGATAATTCTGAACATACTTGATGTGGTTATCTGCACTGTGTTTTACGAATCTGGAGTATACAGTAGCTGACAGTTACATAAAAATATGGGGAGTGAGGAAACTCACTTGTGATAAAGGCATCTGTAGCATCCTTTCCTTGTATTTCCTTTATGAAATTATTTGAGAAGTACTGGTGGTAGCTTTAAAACTAAGTGTTTGTCAAAGTACAATTTAACCCTGCATCGGATTTTCCAATATGTCAGAGTCCCTGGATGTAGTGAAACAGAATGTGGAAAGGGTGTGACCGCTGCATTGCTATAATGTACTACTCAATGACACCATTAACATCATGCTGCAGTCATCATAATTAGCCATAGAATATAATACATGCTACAGAGCTATACCATACTACTCTATAGCACCATGCTGCACTCATCATAATTAGCCATAGACTATAATACATACTGCAGTGGTATACTGTACTACTCTATAGCACCATGCTGCACTCATCATAATTAGCCATAGACTATAATACATACTGCAGTGGTATACTGTACTACTCTATAACACCGTGCTGCACTCATCATAATTAGCTATAGAATATAATACATACTGCAGTGCTATACTGTACTACTCTATAGCACCATGCTGCACTTATCATAATTAGTCATAGAACATAATACATACTGCAGTGCTATACTGTACTACTCTATAGCACCATGCTGCACTTATCATAATTAGTCATAGAACATAATACATACTGCAGTGCTATACTGTACTACTCTATAGCACCATGCTGCACTTATCATAATTAGCCATAGAATATAATACATGCTGCAATGCTATACTGTGCTACTGTATAGCACCAAGATGCATTTTTCATAATTAGCCATAGAATATAATACATACTGCAATGATATACTGTACTACTCTATAGCACCATGCTGCACTTATCATAATTAGCCATAGAATATAATACATGCTGCAATGCTATACTGTACTACTCTATAGCACCATGCTGCACTTATCATAATTAGCCATAGAATATAATACATACTGCAATGATATACTGTACTACTCTATAGCACCATGCTGCACTTATTTTAATTAGCCATAGAATATAATACATGCTACAATGCTATACCATACCACTCTATAGCACCATGCTGCCCTCATCATAATTAGCCATAGAATATAATACATGCTGCAATGCTATACTGTGCTACTCTGTAGCACCATGCTGTACGTATCATAATTAGCCATGGAATGTAAGACATGGTATAGTGCTATAATGTACTACCTTATAGCACCATACTGCACTTAGCATAATTAGCTATGGAATATAATACATGCGGAAGAGAGGACTGGAATAAGGACATTCAGGTAAGGAAGTATCATAATAACATGTAAAATGATCCCATTTCAAGGGACCCATTAGAAGGCTAGCCTGGGAATATAAAGATGTTTGACTACCTTGCTTGTGAATATTAGCAGAAATGGTGTTAGAAGACAAGCAAGGATAAGATACTATGACCGATGACCTACTTTGAAACATTACCTCCTAGTGCATCAGTGATAATATACAAGTAATCCAGCTACAACAGCTTGTCAACCTAGCACTTGCCATGGCTTGTATGCATGCAGAATTGTGCAAATACACTGCAATGAGGCAATGGTGCAAACAGAATTAGCAGTTATATGAAGAAAATTCCAAGTGACCATTAGTCATGCATAGTGGTACTCTACATCCTGCCATATCATGGCCAAAATGGAATAAGTGTCCAGAGGATGGTAATTTGTGGTGGGGACAGTACAGAGGGAGTGTTAGTAAGACTGATTAAGTGATGGGGTGGAGATCATTTCAATGTCTTAGGGTAGTGATAGATTAAAAACATTACTAGAATGGTAATGACGTGCTGCATTAGTAAGTCAGTGAAACTCTTGGTGAAAAATTAGAATGCTGTACTTTAAAGAAGACAACAAGGTGATATGGGATGCACTGTCAGAAGAAGTGAATAGATCTCAGAAAAGGACGATGAAATAAAATAAGAGTTATAGATGTATCTAGAGTACTTTACTATGCTGGATGGCTTTCTGCATCTTAATGTGCATGTACACAAACTCTGCTCATAGTGGAGTCTTCAGCATTCATACTGATGAAGTATTAATATTTTAAATGCATGATATTTCAGACCCACATTTGCCACAGCATGAAGCCAGTAAGACATTACAGACCTTTTATATTATAGTATTGTAGTGGAGAGCCTAGGTGTTATTAAATAAAGGAAAGTAGAACTTTGTAATTGGCAAAAGTAGCTTTCATTTCCAATTGGAAGTTGAGTGGTGCTGATTAAGCTTTCAACTACTTTTGCCCATGGTTTGAGGCTGACATACATTGTCTTTTTCCATGTTTGTGGTAACCATCACATATGCCACAGCCAGTCCCAGCTGATGTAACACTCTCAACTATAAAATGTGCATGTCTCCTGTGCAGTACTGTAATACATGCAAATACATACATACAAATATTTTAAGCACAGGCATTAATGCTCTTCTAACCTGCCAATGTACCAAAACACGTTTCCATAATAAGCGTCTAGGCTGTTTTTAAAAATATCTAAACTAGTACTTGCTTTAATGTAATTTGGTAGTCTATTCCATGCAACAGATTTCCTAACTGAGATGTTTAGGGAGAAAGAAGGCGATGAAGATTCTTCTTACCAGTGGTAAGAGACATTTTCAATGACTGTAATAATATTGTTTTTGAGTACGAAGGTTTTAAAATTTACATTTATAGTGATGTGGTAATAAAGAAATGGCATGGCATTTTACTTTCATAGGATTTTAATGTTGTAGCTTATCGAAAAACCAACATGGTAGAAAATATTTTAGATATTAAATTATTTGCTAGGAATGTTAATTTCAAATTATTATTAGACAACAATACAGTTATTGGAGAGAATTCAACACCAGAACTGTATAAGAGTAATATCTACAACCCACTTTATTGCCTCCAATTGCCTTATTTGAAAAGGTTTGTGAAATGGACATTAGTGGTATTACAAAAATGTTTCTAGACCTAAATTAAATAATTTGAGTCTGGACAAACAAGAGGTGTTGTCTGAGTTAACAAACAATAGAGCAATAAGAATTATGAAAACGGACAAAAGGGGAAGGTTGTGATGATGGACCAGCATATGTATACACCTAAAATGTTTGAATTTCTGCACAACAGTGAATATTTTATACCGGTTTCTTTGAATAAATATAACATTTCTAATTATAGGCTTGAATTGTTGTTAGAGGAATTATTCATGGAACATCATTTTACAGCTGAGGACATGAGTTATTTAAAGGTAAAGACGCCTTTAATTCCCTCCCTTTTCGGGATCCTAAAAGTACATAAGTCTATTGTTGATCCACTTATGAGGCCCATTGTAGCATCAAGGAGCTCAAAAATAGAGCTCATAGCAATGTTTATAGATTACCATTTAAAGGAATTTTCATTTGTTAAGGATTTGAGTGGAGTGTGATTATAAGCAGAGTGTTGTCTTTCTTAGTATAGATATTAAGGATTTGTTCATGCCTATTTCCTAGGAATAAGGTTTGGAGTTTTTTAATGAAGCTTTAGCATTACGCTCTATAATATCACAAGACTCCATTTATGTTTTACGGATTTGGTTTTGAAAAATAATTTTGTATGGTTTCAAGGGGAATATGTCAAACAAACAAGAGGAGTGGCAATAGGGGCATCTTCAGCCCCAGTAATTGTAAAGATAGTCTTATGGGTTTGGGAAACAAAGTTTATTTTCAACTCAGAATACCAGAATTCTATTTATAAATATTTTAGATTTCTGGATGACATTTTTATATTGTGGGACAATGACATTTCAAAAATTCCAATATTTATAGATTATATTAATTGTACAACTATTTTTTGTCATTTACTCACTTAGTTGATATTGATAGTTGTAAATATTTAGATGTCCATCTTTATAAAAACAAAGATTATCAGCATTATGAAACATCTATCTATAGAAAACCCACTTAGTAAAATCTGACCTCAGGTATAACTATGTAATAGTTCATGTAATTACCACTGCAGTACTTACTGTAAAGGACATTGGTATTGTAGCTGATAATCAATTTAAGTTCAGTGCACATGTGCTATATGTTGTGGTTACTGCTATGGAGTCCTGAAGTATATCTTCATAACAATAAGTGGCAGAGACAATAAGGTACCAATCCCTCTATATACCGTTCTCATTAGATTTCACTTTGAATGGGGGAGGGGGATTCTGAAACAATACAAAGAAACTTTACAAGGACAATTCAGATTTTAAGCATATAGTACATGTTCTAAAGTTTTGCTCTGTGGCACACATATTAATAAGAGGGGATGCTATTAGCGTAAGTGTCAAAGTGAGGTATTTTGACTTCTGACTTGGCATAGTGTTCAAGTGAACTCAATGCAAGCATGAAGAACAAAAATGTTGCTATCAACTTGACTGTAGCATCCCCCTTAATGAAAAACAGCAGTTTTGTTTACAGGGGTGGAAACTGGGGAACTCATTATCACAATATATAAGATGTGCACAGATTTTACTTACATTTAAGTAGGATCCAGATAGTTGGACAGGTGAATCTATTTTTGAAATTAGGCTGTTACGTGGTAAACTCCACGATGGATACTTATGTTGCCATAACCATAACACTGAACACTGAACATCTCTTCTGTCAACATTTCCATCCAGATTCATGACTTTGATTCCTTCCAGTCAGAATTCTGAAATTCCCAATACATCAGATCTATAGGGCTGGATTCTTAGTACATATACATGTCTGAGTACTGCTACCAGATTACTAGCTGCACTTTCAAGATGAAGCCATATCAGTCTTATGCTGGGTAGCATAAGCAGTCTTTAATTAACCAGAGAATCACTCTTTGGCTGCTCTGATGATATATAAAGCCATTGTAGCTACTGGCTCTACACCAGTCTGTATAATACTATGAAAAGGATATTTTATTTTCTTGTCATTTTTCCATGTAAGACACATATTTATATATATTTTTTTTCTAATTGGGGGCACAGTTTAATTGGCCCATTGTTTGGGAGCCATTTTAGAACACTGTATAGTAGATACCTTGCAAGAGAATGCAATATACTGCTGCTGTTTTGGGTGTTAAATCATAACTGGCTTTACTATATGTTGTTTTCCAGCTGTCTCCTTTTTTGCTGGCTTGCTTATATTGTTCTACTGTGTGCCAGTGCTCTCCATTTGCCTAAGTTACATATCGCATAGTGGTGAGGCACAATGCTGTCCAAATATTCAAGTAATTGAAACTGAACTATTACTGTAGCTGTAGTGTCCCTATTTTATCCCCTACACATAGTAACCACAGTCCTTAATTGGTATAGTATTGTTTATCATCCAGAATCTCAATGCTGTTAAGAGGCAAACTGTTCTATCTAACTGCGGCCTTCACCATTCAGATACACTAAAGATTGCTTTACTGTGCCAAGTGGCACTTTGCCCACCCCATCATTACTTGCAACTCTCTCATATATATAACTAGACAATGCAAAGTAGGGTCTTGCTGACATAAGTAAGGACCAGTGTAAACCTTATGCTTATTCCCATTACTTTCTATGTTCTGCAAGCCCCTCTGCTAGGTACTAAGTTAACCTAATATAGTTAAGATTCTTTGGTTAGCCTAATACATACCAGCTAGCCATCACTTTACCCTATTCTGAGATCATGGGTCTGCAGACAACTACCTCAGCCTATGTTGCCAGTCTCCTAACACTAGATACCTAGAGGCAAAGCTACACTTCCTTAATGTTCAAATGCCTGCTTAAGTTGGAGGCTAGCCTCTCATCTAGACAGATGACACACAGTAAACATGAGGTTGTTGGTGTCTAAACTTACCTTGCACCTGCATGCCAGTCAAATAAAATCAAGTCTTCTTCTCAAACCTCAGAGGTTTCTGAAGTGAAATGCAGACTCTTGTACTCTTCAACAGAATAACATAACCTTACACACTACACTATAATCACTACTTAGTGCACCCCTACTCAAATGAGTCATCATAGGCCAGGCCATACACAAGAAAATGGTCCTAGCTGTAAATGATACCATAGCGAGATACACAGATACTCCAATCACTAGCAAAGACAGAGTCATGATCTGTCTCTCATGAGCTAGGATACAGTAGGTGTCTAGGGCACTCAAGTTTCTTCAGCTTAGATACTCCTACAAGATGGTTATTATTCATGTGGGTGTGAATGATATGAAAACAAACATTCCTGGATTACAAGAAGAGAGAGACATGACAGAGTTGTCAGAGTATACATCCAAGGCTGGTATAAAGTTAATTTTGAGCAGCATCCTAACTTCAGTGAGAAGATGATTGACTTCAACAATAGTTCAACTACTGTTGTCATACAAGAGGTTTGGGGTGTAAATGTGTGTCAGCCTGCAGAATCATGGCTGACCATCTTAACTGCCTGCACCTTACATCTCATGGCTTTTTTATATTGTCTATGATTTTCTCTACCTCCATAGTGCCTTTTTTAGGCAATGTAAACCTCCTCAGTGTATCAGCCTAGCCAAACACTATAGTTAGAAGCATAAATAATAAACTATCCTTCTCTGAAGCCTTTCTAACATTAGAATATTTAGACACCTGAGTTTAGAACTTCCTCTATGACAACCATATCCTATACAGCATCTTTAAATAAACAGAAGTCCCTTATTATCCAGAGAAACACTATAATTATTTATTTTTTTATTTTACATTTTTTGACTGGGCTAGTCTAACTGGATATATGTCCATTTTCAGTAGAGGCCCGGGGAGAAAAGCTCCAAGCACTAGCAGTGACAAAGAATACAATATAAAGTATTAGTCAAGTAAGTTACAATACATTGGCTATGTTGGTAAGAACAAAATAGTAATAAGTCATTTAGTAGGTTGAACTTAATATCTAATAAAAGAGAGAAACAAAATTACAAACATTTTTTTTTTTTATATTACAATGTTATACCTGAGTATTTCAATTATCCATCTAATGACAGGAATACTAACACTGCTACCAATAAATATGATCAGTGCTTTCTGATCTTCATTCATGCAAACTCACTAGAACAGTTTTTACATTCCACTGTAAGAGGATCAAACATATTAGAATTGATCAGTGCCAACATAGGACCAGTATGTGCTCTACACTTATGATTACACCCCTCTTGGTTAGATCTGACTATCAAACAGTTGTTCTGACTATTAGGACCTAGCCCAAAACACTAACACCTTCAAAGATTTCTTTAGGTCAAATTTACTTCAAGTATAAGATGACCTGAGGAGTTTCAAGTCACTCTCTAGTCTGGACGACTCAACAGAAAACATTGCTGCAGTTGTGAAAGGTTCTAGTCACTTTACCTGCACTGGGCATGTCTCATTCTGTAACACAGATAGAATCAAGTTTAGGAAAAATCCCTTTGGTGGAATGTTAGCATCAGAGTCATAGCTAGGGCAGGGTGCTTGAGGCAGCCACCCTGGATGCAAAGTGTAACCGGTTGCTTTCAGGAGATGGCGATTGGTCGGTAGTGCACTACCAAATTTCAAAAATGAATGGCGATAGTGCATTTGCAATCAGGGTTCAAGTGCTTTAGTACTTCATGTGTGGTATAACATGCAGCTAGCTGCCTTTTTTTTTTTTTTTTTGCTGAGCTACTTAAATGTTTGAGGGGAACACCAAAATATGGACCTATTGCTCTGCTTAGCAGAAACAATCTTTATAACAAGAGAGAAAAATCCTCAGTTCAAAATTGTCACATCTTTCAAGGATAGGCACTAGTCCATTTACAGCTACAACAAGAATCATAGGAAAAAAATCCTACTCAGAGTCAATACATAGCAGCTCTGCCTACTCTACCCCTGACAACATCGCTGATCAAATATATCAGAACTGATCATCAATAACATAGGACCAGTATGCTCTACACCTATAATTACACCCTCTTGGTTAGACCTGAGCACCAAACAGGCAAAATTAGTTCACACTACTCTCCCCAGTTCCACTTAGTCTACAAATGCTTGATCATTTTGTCAACCTCCCCCTAAACATTATCACTGAAGAAATCCTAAAGGCTGTCTTGGAGCTAAAAATGCTAGCATAATGGTACCTGAAAGTGTGCCAGGTTGCTTCCTTGCCAGTATGAAATGTCTGTCTTACTGACCCATTTAAAAATGTTACTTCTGCCTCTCTTCTGGCTTTTGTATTTGAAGCTCACAGTAGTCATTTCCCTACAAGGGACACCCAGCTACTTAACATAGTAACTATAGACTCATAAGCCTCACAAGCCATATCTATAAGACAGTGGAAATTGTCATTATGGACCTCATAAAAGTGAACATTGGTGGTCTAAAGTCTCTTGACCAAATCAATCTAGATTTGTGATGGGTAGAACCTACCTGTTATACCTGGTTGACTTTTCTGAATAAGTCACCATGGCCTTGGATGAGGGCAAGTCAGTACACACAGCTTACCTTGACCTAGACAAAGCATTGAACGCTATTCCTCAATCAGGCATTGTAGATAAACTTATCAAACTAAACCCTTATGATATCCATTGGATAGCAAACTGGCTCACAGGCAGAATCCAACAAATTAAGACTGGGGGCATATTCTTCTTAGAAAGGCTCATTACCAGCAGTGAGTCACATGGTTCAGTACTCTGGGTACTGGAGCTGGACCTGCTTGGTATTTACTTCTCTGACAAAGTCTGCAGATGATGGCGAACTTGGAACTTTTATCAACTCTACTCCACTTGGATTACACAGGAAGGACTAACATGCATAAAAAATGGTGCCATGACCATATAATGCCAGAAAGTGAAGCATCATAGTCTTTGGTAAATAGGAGCACCCTTGCTCCTACCACATTAATGGCAGCTCCTCAAAGCTTCATATTTATCAGAGACCTGGGCACATATATTGAGAATGACCTTTCCTTTGACCATTGTGCAGTAATGGTTGTTAGGAAATCCTTGCATTTAGCTTAGCTGATTAAGAGTGTTTTTCCAGGTCCAAGGATGTTATCATACCTCTCTACTCCTTCCTTATTAGGCCTATAATAGAATACACTGTCCCATTTGACAGGTATCTATCCAGACATATAATCTAGCATGAAAGACCCCAATATTTCCTCATAAAGAAAAGCAAAGGCCTGAGTTACATTACCAATGCAGAAATCAGAGTTCTATCTATCTTCTCTGCCTTTTACAGACTCAGTAGGGGTAACCTCTGCCTGGCCTACAAGGCATTAAATGACGCTGTCATGGGCAACCTTCCTTGTAACATAACTGAGCCTGCTAGCATGATAGACACCTCACTCAAAGACGTCCCCTCCTCTGGAAACAGATTTACCCTTAATATCAAACAAAGTAGTTCTGCCACCCTCCTCAATCTCAATCTGGATAAATTGATGGGTAACAGCAAATATATCCCTGCAGACTGTCATGGAAATGGCTAGCAAATAGTGGGAATCACAGTGAGTAGACTGCTAATAACTGACCATATCAATTGCCTAGTAATAATCTATGAACCTGTGACTTGACTATTTCTACAGATCTTGTGGTGTCTCACTATTTTGTTGATTCACTCGTGTTGATCAACAACTGAAAGACTGATTCAGAAGTGAACCAAAGTCAAGTAGCAACTCTAGTGCCTAAAGAAGCTTGATGGAGAGGATGGTGATGAGAAGCCATTGACAGCTCACCCATCCTGGAAGGAGAGAGGTGGCTCTCACAGTAACACATAGTGGGAGCACGAAGTGTTACCCATTGGATTATGAGGTAGTCGAGCCCACAGTCATGGTGTTAAGCAGTAAAACCAAGGGGAATGCAGCATGCTTCCCCCAAACAAATACCAACAGTGGGTTTAGAGAAGCCACTGAGGGGAAAGGAGGGCGCTCCTAATGGGGAAAGGGTAGGACACCTCCCAGGACCATCAAGTTGGCTCACTACCTACAGTTCAACTCTAAATAGACAATAAAAACGGCTTATCAGGAATCAGGTGGGGACAAATGGGCAAAAGGGCTCATGCTCAGCCCAGGAATGCCTATCTCCCATGTTCTGAGAACAAATGGACCAAATGTGTTACAGCAGTCATTAGGCAAGGTCCTGGAAGGGTGCAAAAAATAATGTTTGAGAGTCTCAGGTTTAGAGCAGATCAGATGTCTGGTATGAGAGCTTTGGTATCATCAACAACTCTATCTGCCGCCAACTCTTCAATCCATTCCTCTTATCCAATTCCTTTTTTAAAGATATATTTTATTTAGACTTCATAACCCACTCAGAAGATTCACTAACTCCCTCGCTTTAATTTAATCTGCTACTGTAGGAGTGTGCAAGTGAGGTTATGTAAGCATCCTGAGATTGGCTGCCATCCCATCTTGTCCTGCCAGGATAGGATTAACTTCCAAAAAACCCTGAATATGATAAAGTAGATTATAAGAAAATGAATAGATTTTTTTTTAATTTAAATCAATCAGTTTAAAATCTCCTACAATAGTTGAAGTGTGCTGACTGGCTGGTGGTATAACTTGTATTTCTTTTCATGGGGTATATGTATTTGTTTTATCTTTGTGCAGGCTTGATAGATGTAATCTCCCGAGTATTTCCTAGGTCTGCCTCAAGTATTCTTCCCAGTGAGCCATACCTGGGACACCTCCTGTGGAAGATACCAGGGGGCATTTTTACTAGGTACTTAAACTATTTCAACTGACACTTCTAAACTTGGAAGAACAGTGCTTTTACTCCAGCAGTTTCTTGAATTGACAAGATTTTCACCCTATCACAAGGGTTTCAGTCACTACATAAGGGTAATAAACAAGGGTGGGGAGAGTACATAGAGTACACCTAGCAGGAAAGTGAGACCATCATCCTATGAATATATTGTCAGTTCACCACTGGACATTCCTTCTATTCCATCTACCCTTACTCATGAAGAATATACTAAGATGCACAGCAGAAAAAAATAAATGAAAACTCCAGCCAAGGTAGAACTTCCAACGAGTGACCTCCCAAACCTCCTGTTACAGAGGCACATGGGATATATGCAAATGACCCTTATGAACATCAGGTGTTTTAGCTATATGGCGATTCTGATTGCCCATAACTTTTACATTTGAAGTCATTTTAATGGACAATTTCAGGCCAATAAAGACAAACCCCACTAGCTATGGATATGCATATTTCGGCCTTGTTATGACCTCATCAGCATAACATAAGCAGAGTGTTTGACTAAGTATAAGAAACACAGGGTTGTTATACCCAGTTGATGTCCATTATCATTAGGGTGACTGCAAAATATCCCAACTAACAAATTAAAACAAAGAGTTAGAAGATCACACTGAAAAAACAATCAGAAAAAAACTAAATGGGATATATGCAAATGACCCTTATGAACATCAGTTGTTTCAGCTATATGGTGATTCTGATTGCCTAGTGGGGTTTGGCTTTATTGGCCTGAAATTGTCCATTAAAATGACTTCAAATGTAAAAGTCATGGGCAATCAGAATCGCCATAGAGCTGAAACAGCTGATGTTCATAAGGGTCATTTGCATATATCCCATGTGCCTCTGTAACAGGAGGTTTGGGAGGTCACTCATTGGATGTTCTAGCTTGGCTGGAGTTTTCATTTAGTTTTTTCAGATTGTTTTTTCAATGTGACCTTCTAACTCTTTGTTTTAATTTCCTGCACATGGAATAGTTGTTCCCCTCTCACCTACTGATAGCAATCCACTCTTTTCTAGGTGAGTACTATGACCTCTGACTTGCAGGTGATAACTTTCATCTCCTCACTTCATGCTGAAGTACATGCTGGAAAGCACATTCACTTGTGGCCAAAACAATAACATTATCTGTTAACTAAAAAGGATGCAACACTCACATCTCCATTTTGGATGCTCTCCAAATCATGAATGTACCCCAGTTTCCTGTCCAAAATAATTATAAACAGTTAAAGTCCCACGTCAACTTTGAATGTACCTTATTTAATGATGAAAGTGTGGGCCTAGCTCTTGTTTCTTGTGTACAGTGACCACATGGCAAGCTGCACTGGCCTGGATAGAGTACTGCATTAGCACCTCTCATAAGACATTGTGATGTATATAGAGCACTGTAATCCATGGACCTTTTTCACACCCAGCCCAGGAGCTGTGCTTAGTTAGACTTGCTCACAGTCACACAGTTAGCAGTGAAGGCTGAGGGAATCACACCTTGCACCTCTGGACCACAGGAAACAGCTTGTTAACAACTCTTTAATCCTCCAAGCCAGCTACCAGATAGTTGATTATTCTATTGTCGGGAAGAAATCCTCAGCTATTGAATGGTGACTCCATGTCTTCTGCTGGTACAAACTCCAAATGTATAGCACCAAGCTATGGGCTGTTGGTATCTCACACCTGCCCAGGGCCTCTCCTGAATAGTAATGGCATAGTAGGACACAGACCATCCTGACGGAGAAGTCTGCAGATCCTGTGCCATGTTTAGAGTTTTTTCCAAGTTGTATCTGTCAATTACTCTTCAACCTAACACACAAGCACTGGGACCTTCTCCAACAGTAAAGTTATAATTCATGTCATAAGAGACACTTTCTATTTTCAGAGTCTAATCCATTATAATTCATCCCTCTCCTGTGTGCCACTTGAATGACCTCACACCTGATGCCCATCCTTCATGCTGCAGGTGGTCAGCCCACATAGTGCCTCCACACAACATTTTTGGATTGAGCACAACCAGGCTTTGTTCATCCAGCACAAAGTTGCTGATGAACACCATCCTCAGGCCTCACTTCTGGGGAGTAATTGTGCATTGCTCTTTCTAGCAAGATCCTCATATTCTTGGAAAGAATTATTATGAGATTCATTTTCTAGACTGTTTTTTTTTTTAATTTGCTGCCTCTTCTTAAACCAGTTTTCCATCCATTGCCCTACCAGGAGCATGGAGTTACAGACGACAGTATTGAAGATCCAGGGGCATGTATATCCCTCCACAGGGAAAAGGTCATTATCCCAGGAAGAGTTTTGGGAAACTAACAGCTGCAATTATGAAAATAGTGGTTTACATAAATGTGTCATAATACAAAGCACTGTTTTACCTCTAATTATTATCATGTTCATTTCTCTGAAATAATCAGATAAAAATCCCTAGGATTCAGAAAGATTATCATCAGGAGGGGTAATTGGCATCTCCCGTCTGCCCAATAGCCCAGTGACAATAACAGCTCATCAGTGGCTCATTATCACATCACTGAATCAAACACTGCACTATTAGAAGTGTGGCTAGCTATTCTGGCACCCTGTGACATCCCTTGATGTACCCCACCAACTTTAAGATCAAGCCCAAAAAAACATACATCCTTCAACTTGTAGAGCAAAGCCCTGATATGAGCAGTGCAAGAGGACCTCCCCCCATCCATGACAGCCACAACTGCCTTAAGTACATGTGACTGTCTTTTCAGGCACTGTCATTTTGTCAACATTTTCAGCTAGTTGTGTCAGATGTAAACTCATAAATGTTGCTGAATCACTGAGGATAATTTTTAGCGCTGTGCATCAGGAATTGCACACAGTAGTGCAGTCCTTAAAACTGTAACTCTACAGTCACAACAGCAATGATTTGCACAGTTCAAGGTGGTGAATGATACCTCTTCTCAACTTTGCAGTTTCCAAATATAGGCTACAACAAAATCAATTCTTGAAGTAACACAAACAAGCAGTGCTGTAATCATGAGCACAAGTAGTAGGCAAAAAATACAAATGATTATTTCTTCATTTGCACATTCTAATAAATACATTTCTGTACTGTATTTATATTGTTAGGGCTAGGATCTGCCACATAACACAAGCACTCAGGTCACTCCAAGGCAAGTACAAATATGACTCAGTCATTGTCCATGCTGGTGTGAATGACCTGAGACATACCTCCCTGGACTACATGAAAAGAGACATTGAGGAGCTCTCTGAGCATGTAGCCCAGGCCGGTATGACCCTGACCTTGAGTAGCATCTTACCCTCACCAAGAATGATGCCACAATATGAAGACAAGATGATCAATTTCAACAATTGGCTTAAGTATTGGTGTCATTCAAAGGGGATCCAATGCCTGTCAGCTTGGGATGATATGCTAGACAAGCCACGATGCTTCACTAGGGATGGCTTGCACCTGTCACCCCTGGGCTTTCGGATATTGGCAAAGGCTCTTGCTACCCCCATAGTGCCTTTTTTAGGCAAGGCTCAAAAGACAAACCCACCTCCATAGGTATCACAAGGGATAAGAAACTAAGAGTAATGCTACTCAATGCCAGAAGTCGAAACCTCAAGATGCATGCACTTGAAACTCTCCTTAGCATGGAGAACATCGATATCTGTGCAGTAACAGAAACCTGGTTCAGGGCTCCCGAGAGCACCCCAGCACTACCAGGTTATACCTCATACCATGCTTTTTCGCCCCAAAACTTGGACCGAACCACAAAAGGAGGGGGAGTATCGATATTCATCAAAGATACCCACACCTCCAGGTTGGTGGAAAAGCACGAAGCATCAGAGACTATCCATGTGCAACTAACAGTGGGTAAAACTGCCTTCCAGTTTATAGCCTGCTACAGACCACCCTCCCAAACCCAGGAACCCCACTCGGCCTTCCTGAGAACACTGGAAAATATGAAGGTCTCTCCAAACGCCATTATATTGGGCGACTTCAACTACCCAAACATAGACTGGGAGCATTACTCTAGCTCCAACACCCTAGCCCAAAGGTTCCTAGAATTTATAAACTCAAATGCTATGGAACAATTTGTTACCACTCCCACAAGAGGGGAAAACATACTGGACCTGATCATCACAAACATGGGGACTCTATGCTCCAGACCAGAAGTGTATCCCTCACTGGTAAGATCAGACCATAAACTAATCTCACTGGATATTCACATCCCAACCCCACCCCCTGCCCAGAAAACCACAGTGAAAAACTTCTCTAAAGCAAATTTCACACTCCTCAAAACCGAGGTGGAATCCTTCAAAGCCCCCGGGCCTGTGGAAAATACGGCCCAGACTGCAGAATCCTTTATAAATGCATTCTATGAACACCTTCAGGAATGCATGGATCATCTTGATCCTAAATAAAACCAAGACCCAATCCTCCAAAGGCAGACATCCTGTCTGGTGGACCACAGCCATAAACAAACTATACAATAGAAGGAGGAAGCTACTAAATGATAGAGCAAAATCCCAAAAAGGGAAGGCATCACTGATCAGTATTAGCAAAAAACTACGGGCACTCATAAAATTGTCTAAGGCCAGCTTCGAGAGAAAAATTGCACAGGACACTAAGGATAATCACAAGGCTTTCTTTAGTTATATTAGGAACCTGGGTGGTAATTCCCAGATATGCTCAGAATTAGTCCAAAATGACAAAAAATACACCGAACCCACAGGCATTGCCAACACCCTAGCTGACAGGTTCAGCTTAAACTTCTCCCTCCCCCACCAAAAGGGCAAATATCTATCCCAGCAGAGTGATGCCCCCCTGACATCTCAGATGCTCAGGTAAGAGCAACCCTCTCCAAAGCAAAAAACACAGCATCAATGGGACCAGACGGTGTCCCGGGCTGCATACTACATGAACTCCAAGAAGAGCTAAACCCAAACATAAAACTACTGTTCAATCTCAGCCTTACTACAGGATATGTGCCCAAAGAGTGGCGTACAGCAACAGTGGTCCCTCTCCATAAAGGTGGTGCCTCAATGGATCCTGGAAACTATCGCCCCATAAGCCTGACTAGCTTGGTCTGCAAAGCTATGGAAAGGATCATCATGGACCTCATAAATAAAGATATTGGGGACCTACAGACACTGGATCCTACCCAGTTCGGCTTTGTTAAGGGCAGATCCTGCCTCTTAAACCTGGTTGATTTCTTTGAAACAGTCACCAAGGCCATTGATGAGGGGAAGGTGGTCCACACAGCCTACCTGGACCTCGCAAAAGCCTTCAATACAATACCCCACTCGGGCATTATAGATAAGCTCACCAGCTTAAATATAAACCCCTATGTCACTAGATGGATTGCAAACTGGCTCAAGGACAGAACCCACATGGTTAGAATTGCTGGAGCCATGTCAGACTCCAAACCAGTTACAAGTGGTGCCCCACAAGGCTCAGTCCTGGGACTTCTCTTGTTTGGTATATATTTCTCGGAGGTACAGGCCAACATGGAAGGACTGTGGCTGACCAAGTTCGCAGATGACTGCAAACTGGGCACCATAATCGACTCTCCAGCCGACACAAGCATCCTCCAAAAGGGCTTCATAGAAACAGACAACTGGTGCCAGAGCCATGGCCTCAAGCTAAATGCCAAAAAGTGTATAGTCATCCCCTTTGGCAAAAACAAAGTGCCCACAAATTACCACATAGGTGGTAATCCATTAAGTACAGAAGAAGTAATTAGGGACCTGGGGACCCAAGTTGATAGCAATGTCTCATTTGACAACCACGTGGCCAAAGTGGCTAGAAAAACATTTTATATAGCCCACCTAATCATGAATGGATTCACATCTAGATCAGGGGAGGTCATTGTGCCTCTTTACTCATCCCTCATCAGGCCCATAATTGAGTACAATGCCCCTTTTGGGATGTACCTTACCAGACACCTGCAGCAACTGGAAAGACCCCAAAAGTACCTCACCAAGAGGATCAAAGGGCTCAAACAGATGCCGTATACTGCCCGGTTAAAGAAACTCCAGCTCTACTCAGAGGCATACCACCTGTTCAGAGGTGATCTGTGCCTGACGTATAAAGTCATGTCTGACCCGGAATTAATGGACGTGCTGCACCTCAGAAAACCCAAATCCCATCGAGCTACGTGCTCGAGAGACTTGAACCTCAGCACTGAAATAAATAGGACATGCTGGAGGGACAGATTCATAACCCAGAGGCTCCCTTCACTCTGGAATAAAATCCCAGTCCAGGTTAGGCAGAGTCCCTCATTGACTCTGTTCAAGAGGAATCTTGATGAGTGGATGGGAGATCGTAGGTTTACCCCGGGTATCACTTCTGTGTCACTGTTAGACAGAGGCACAGTATACTAACCTCGAAAAAGGGCATAGCAAAATAAATTTAAAATGGGTGGCGAAAGCCAAACACATTCTGGCTAGGCTTATAAATGCCCTAGGGCAGATAGCCTAGTATGAACCTATGAACCTATGAACCTATGAACAACATTCACTATATTAAATCATATAGTACAGTGCAGTTAAACTGAGTCTAAAAATATTACTCTTCCATCAGAGTTAAAACATTTTTATTCCTCACTAGTACACAGATACATAAACATCAAACTAAACATACAACCATGCACAACTTCCCCACAGCTCATTGAGTAGAGACAGCACAAGAAAACAATATGCCAAGTTTAACTCTTGTGAAGTTCAACTCTGTAATTGCTGTTTTCCATAGGAAGTCATGCTGATGCAGTTTCTAAGGCAAAAGTGGTTCCTTTTTTTTTGGGGGGGGGAAGAGTCTTATGACTTCTTCAAATTTATATTGGTATAATGGTTAAGATTGTTATCTTGCAAAGACAAGGTGCATGGTGTGATTTCCACATGAGCTAATTGGCTAGTCTTAAAATGTCCCACAAGGGTAGTTAGCATAGTACTAATCGATAAACCTATATGATATGCATTTGGTATAGACACATTTAGGGAGCTGTGCAGAACTTGCTTCCTACAAAAAAATAAAATTTTATTTTATCATTAGGTTGGTTTCCAAACCAGTTGTACTTGTCATGTTTTTTTCCTCAGTGAGGAACAACTCACTGAAGGCCCTGTCACACCTCTCAACCTGAAGACATTGAAAATAATAACAATGGCCCTTAAAAAGTAGGTACATCCATCAGTAGCCTAGTTAGGGTGGGGTGAAAGGGGCAACTTCCCCAGGTGCTAAGTGTTGGGGGGAGTGTGATCAGCCAATCCAGATCTTTCTTTAATGCAATTCCAGGTTTTAAAAGCCAGTTTTGTTTTTGTGGTTAAACCCGAGCATTGTAGCACTCCGTGTGTGGTCTAAACTGTAGCAACTGCTTGCTACATTATAGCAAGCAGTTTGCTACAGTTCAAAAGAAAAAAAAAATCTTCTTTTTTTTTTTTTCTTAGTAAAACCTGAGTGCTGTAGCACACTGTGCAGGAAGGGTATAAACTGCAGCCAACTGTTTGCTACATTTGTAGCAAGCAGTTTGCTACAGTTTAAAAAAAGAGAATTTTTAACCAAATCATGAGTGCTGTATTGCTCTCTGCAGGCTGGGATGCAGAAACACAGAAATAGGAACTGAATGGCTGGATCTGAGTGGGGGAATGTTGTGCGTCTAGGCACCTGGTTGGTATGTCTGTAGAAGGAATGTCTGATTTTTATTTATTTTTTGCTCTTGATTACAAGAGCAGAGGGGGAGCTCATATCTAACTGTTCTAACTGTAATAAGCTGATCACTTATTGACTTGACTCATTACAGTCAATGAAGTGCTTTTTTTTTTTTTTTTGCACTGAAGAGATGGGGGGGTGCTGGTTGAATCTGACATCCAGTCAAAAATTTGGGCATCTAATTAGTATAAAATGTGAATACCAAATAGTAGATAATGCTTCCTCTTTCTGGTAAATGTGTGGGATACTGGTCAGAAACACATTTGAAAACAGACAGTGATAAAAATGATGGAACAATATAAGCACATTATGAAGGAGACAGTGTGACTCAGCAGACTTTAATGAACTATATTGCAATATTCTACCACAAAAGTTTGTTTATTGTTTTCTTCAGAAGAAATGGAGATATAAGATGAGTGTTCTCTTTCTTTAAATTACAGTTGCCATTAGTGTGTTTGTCACATAGTGTGGTTTTCTGTGTACCGGAAGCCTTCAAAAGCAAGTATGATGAGGTAGATTCAGTAAATTTTGTGACGGGGTAAATTACACCTGAAAATAGGGACATACCTTCAAAAATAGGTACACCTTGTGCAAGGATAAATCAGGCCTAAAAATAGGAATGTTCCTCCAAAACAGGAGAAGTTGACAGGTCTGGGCCTTGTCGCCACAAAAACATTAATTTTGAACAAATTTGTTTGTGTTCTTATGGCAATTTTGGACATTCAAGGTGAAATGTTTAATACTTTCTGAGAGACAGCACAGATAAATACAAACAAGCAACTTAAATATACCTACACATACATACATATATAAATATATATATATATATATATATATATATATATATATATATATATATATATCTATATCTATATTCACGGGTCCCCTTCATATGATCGAACTTTCAAAAGTTCGACTTTCATATGGCTGAGACCAGTTCGAACGTTCTTCACGGAGGTCTCCATACAGCGCAGAATGGGAAGATTGCACTTTTCCATACAGTAGTGTGATCTCAGAGTTGGTATATATAAATAGCAGGGGGTGTGGGGTGTGCAAGGGGGCTTGCCCCCCTGCTAAAACCATTCAGGTAATTTTTTTTCTTTTTTTTTTACTTTTTTATTAGATGTTCGAACTTTCAATAGTTCAATCATATGGTCTTGGCCATATGAAAGTCGAACTTTTGAAAGTTCAATCACCTGAAGTAGACCCATATACACACATACACACACACACACACACACACACACACACACACACACACACACACACACACACACACACACACACACACACACACACACACACACACACACACCTGTCAGTGGCTGATGCTGAAAGATCAAAAGGCCATGGGTTGTATTCCAGTATGAAGTGATTAGATTAATTTTTCCAAAACTCACACTGCAGTACAGTATAAGAAGAGAAGGGAGATGTAGCATTCCTGAAGACACTTTCTTTCAATGAGATGTTATAGTGAAGTTTCATCTTCCTGAATTCATAGGTAGTTACTAGGCATGTGGCCCAGGATGGGTCTATATTAGAAGAATGAATGTTTAGGTAATGGAACACCTAAACATCGATCTTCTAATATCAAACCTAAGAATATCAAACCCCCCCCAGGGAAACACGCACGTCGGCCAGTAAAAAAAGAAAATGTACATCTAAACTAAGTGGGGGGCTGTGCCCCCCCCCAACTAGATATACCAACTCTGAGATTGCTAAACAGTATGGAAATGTAAAAATCCGCCGAAAGGCCAAGGGAAATCTTTCCCTGCATTAAATCGTCCGTTTGCCATTTTTTTGCTTTAGATATTACAAGATCGATGTTTAGGTGTTCGATCACCTAAACATTCAATCTTCTAATATAGACCCGCCCAGGACACAACTGAGAAGCCTAGCCCCATTTCCTACTGTACAGTTAAATGACTTGCTCAGAGTCACACAGTATGCAAATGTCGGATGAGGAAATTGAACCCTAGACTACAGAAATCAGTTTAACAGCACATAACATTAATCCTGGAAACTAACTACAAGATGATGGATATAAAAAGTCCTACAACACTTTACCAAAAAGAATAGGGAATTTTATGAGTTTCATGGCCAAATCTTTCCTTGTCGGTATGAATACTGACTTGAGTCTCCTCTAATAATAAACTATAGCCCTACTGAGACTAACCCTGTCAAAAAGCATAAAGAAATAAAGTTGCTCAAACTCAGAGTTAACATATTTAGAAATTTAGATTTTGGGGAATGCAGAGGTGTTTGTTCCCTGCAATATTATCCTTTGAATGTAGTACTGTCACAGTGGATGAGAAGCATGGAGTACAGTGTGCTCTTCTGGAGACATTAAGCAGACAGGGAATTCAAGCCTTGGAAAACTGTGCAGACAAAGGACTCTTGGATGATGAAGAAGAATAAATGCAGGACATATGAGGAGTGAAACGAAGAACTCAAACATTTTTGACTTGAAAACAGATAAGACACGGTGGATATGACATGAGTATATAATATACTAAGGAGGGATATGCACGGTGGATATGACATGAGTATATAATATACTAAGGAGGGATATGCATGGTGGATATGACATGAGTATATAATATACTAAGGAGGGATATGCACGGTGGATATGACATGAATATATAATATACTAAGGAGGGATATGCAAGTAGATCACATTGCAAAGGATGGATAGGTAGGAGAGGAGAGGCATAACCAATGTATCAAGCAACAAAGTTTACTTTAAATATGAGAAAGAGCTCCCTGTCACAAGATGTAAGCTTAAATGTCTGAAGGTCATAAGTCTGAAACCAAAATTGTGAAATAATATTGTGTGGACATGTGTGCACGTGCGCGTGTGCGTGTGTGTGTGTGTGTGTGTGTGTGTGTGTGTGTGTGTGTGTGTGTGTGTGTGTGTGTGTGTTTGCATATGTGTGCATGGACTTAACACAACAAATGAACATAAACTGCTTTACAGGGAGGCAGTTTCCCTGTACTATGCTATATGAAGTTTGTGCATCCAAATATATTTATTTTAAATTCAAGGTGGCACAACACTGGATATAAGGCACAAATCACTTATGTGTGGTAATATCTATGAAACAGAACAAGGTTTTGGCTGTAGAAGATTAATGTCAATATGAAATATTTGTCTTTAACCTGTATTACTAACTTTTTAAAGTGACAACTGTAAGCCGCATTTGAATAAGCAGCAATGACACATTGTCTGCCAACTTTTACTTTTAGTCGTAATTAAGAGTGTGGGAAAGTTCTGTAAACTATAGTACTGAGTACATAACAAAAACCCCACAGTTTGGTCTGTAAACTACAACACTGAGTACCTAACAAAACCCCACAGTTTCCTGCTTTTTATTGAAGGGAGATTTAAATTCAGCATGAAAAGCTTATTAGAAGCACATAGTGGTTATAAACCATTTTAATTCAGTGAAGTAAAGCACTGTCTGCTCTAAGGAGTAATTTTAGGACACCAGTGATTGACAACCTAGTCACTTCAGAATGGAGAGAAAAACACACTCATTTTTATGTCTAGACTGGGTCATATTATGAGGACTCAAACTGCATTATGGAAACTAGAAGAATACACTGAAATGCAAAATCATGCCAGTATGGCAGTCCCTGTGATGTCAGTCTTTGGGTGTAAAAATTTAAAATATAACAAGAAACCCTTAGAGTAATCAAATTAATAATAGATTGTAATAGATTAACAGTGCCATGATATAAGAATATAGACTTTTTTTAGTTTCAGGATATAGTGTTATAATAAGGTGAAGCATGTTGAGTCAGCATTTTTCTGTTTCACTTCCCATATTCCTAAGGTGTTCACACTATTCACAAACAGCCTGCCACATCTCCATTTATTGCTTGATCCCTGAAATTGCTGATAAAAGTCTCCCACTCCTTGCCTTTTAACCACATTTCCTTTGTTATACTTATATTAGTACTTAAATCAGATTTATTCTCTGTTAATTTAACCCATCTTTTCTTCTTAACAAGAAATGCCTGAAGTCTCTGTAGAATCTTCAGTCTTGGTTTACTGCACCTTTCTAAGCAGCACTATACAAGCCTTGAATATAAATCTTTTTGTCGGTAGATCTTATATTGTGTCTACATGCTGTGATTTTATTATTGGTCTCCTTGCCACTTTAGCACATTCCTGTATATATAAACACACACAAACACCACTACACAAGCTACATTACCCTCGCACACACACATCACACTAACAAAACACATGGACACACACTAAAGCCACTACCCAAAACCTGTAAAACACAAATACTTACCTATATCTCCAACTATCCACTCACGCACCGCAACACCAGAACCGCTAATTCAAAATCTCCAAACTTCGGGATTTTGAATTTCACGCTTCTAGGGTTTCAGTATTCTGCACTTTCGCCTTTCTGGCCTTGGGCTACTGAAAGTCGGGATTTCAGTAGTTCGAGATTCTGAAGGGAACCCATATATATATATATATATATATATTCTCCCGTTCGATTCTCGGCTGGAGTGCGGGGTGTGCCTTCTGTGTGGAGTCTGCATGTACTCCCCGTGTTTGGGTGGGGTTCGAAAGACTTGAGTAATGGGCGTGCCTTCGTTGAAGGTTGGACGTCGAGCTGGCACCTCAGCGTTCGTGAAAATCTACTGCCAATTATTAGTGGACCGGAGTTCCGCTGTGGCGACCCCTAACTGGGAAAAGCCGAAAGACAAACAACAACAACACACACACACACATATATATATATATATATATATATATATATTTTTTTGGTGTGTGTATGTATGTGTGTGCGTGTGTGTGTGTGTGTGTGTGTGTGTGTGTGTGTGTGTGTGTGTGTGTGTGTGTGTGTGTGTGTGTGTGTGTGTGTGTGTGTGTGCATTTCACCAGTAAGCCTCAAATGAGCATGTATTATTGTCTTTGTTAATCACGTCTTATTTTCCTTATTTGTAGAGTCTCGGATATTCTGCTCTTTTATAACTCCCTTACTTGTTCCTAAATCATTAATCACGTCTGTTAAATTCTCAACAGAATGCTTTTTGTTTGATTATTTATGCGATTTGGGATCTTTTAAGTCTATTTTCTCCATTGCATAATTAAAGCTCTCTGAATTTTCTTGACTATTTACATTGTAACAATAAAATCTGCTAATATGGGTTCAGATCACATCATGTCCTGGGTGTGGTACACCTAGCAGTATCTGTCCATATTTGTTATACATTCGGTAGGTAGAAGTTGTTTTAGCAGGTATGTCCTTAAAGCAAGAAAAAAAAAAGACAAGAAATCTTTAGGATTCTGGGATGAAAACACTCAGCTGAATAAAGGTCTGTCTATCTGCTCCTTTTTCTGTTTGTTTACACGTTTGTGTTTTGGTGTATGTCCTTAAAACCACTGACACTGCTGACTGCTTTTATCTTATTGAATGTCTACTTGGCGTAGGTGTACAAGACATGTGTTTTTTCTAGAGCTATCTTGGAAACTACAGACAGTCAATGAAATGGAATAAGGCACTATCTGAACCCACACAATTGTAGAATGCTGTACCATAACAGTTTATATTAGTGCCATTATTTTAAAACAGGTGGTCTGCAGCTAAGTAAATTAGTATGCAGGTGACATACTTGTGTAGAACAAAATCTACCTAACAACCAATAACAACAACAAGTAGCATATTAATCTCTTTAATCATGGATATCTTATTCAGACTGATACCTAAATATAAAGCAAACTAATTGCATGTTGTTGACTTCTAATTCTAATATCTTATGCACTTTGTATTTCAGCCTCAGATTCTACTCTAGTAGAAATCATTACATCAATTAAATATCTGTGCATACCTTAAAATCAAGACCTTGGTTTTAATAGGCATATCAAGAACAATAAATCAAAAGCTCATAAAATGCAAAGTTTTCTTTATATAACATTAAATATCTAATAAGCATTAGCTGCATGCTAATCCCTTACATCAGCAATATTGATTATCAGCTAAATTTATAGACTATAGACTGACCCTGGAAACTACAGACCCATTGTTGTAACTTGTCTAATATAGATAAATATAGAAAGGCATGGAAAGAATTATAATGAAAATGATCAAAAAAACACTTAGGCAACCTTCAGACACTGAACCCAACCCAGTTTGGTTTTGGCAAGTAAAGGTCATGCTTACTAAACCTGACAGACTTCTTTGAGTAGGTCACCAGGGCAATGGATGAGGGGAAAATGGTGCAGACCACCTACCTGTACCTGGCTAAGGCATTTGATACAATACCCTACTCAGATATAGTTGATAAAGGCACCAAACTGGGCATAAACCACTACACAATTCACTGGACTGCCACCTGGCTGAAAGACAGGACCAGAGAATTCAAGATTAGTGAGATAACCAGCACTGAGAGATGTGGGGGTACTTCAGGGCTCCATGCTGGGGCTAGTCTTATATGACATCTCCTTTTCAGAGGTAAAGACTAACGTTGAGGGCCTCTGGCTGACTAAGTTCACAGATGACTAAATTGGGAGCTGTCATAGAATCCCCCCATGACACAAACATCTCAGAAGACAGTCTAACATGGACAAATTACAGGTGCCAAAGTCACAGACTAAAACTCAATGCCAAGAAATGCATCATATTGCTTTTTGGGAAAACAGCCATACAAGCTAATTACAATCTTGATAATGTACCCCTATGATCTGACCCAGTAGTCAGCGATGTGAGAACATATGCAGACAATAATCTGGCCTTTGACCAACATGTGGCCAAGGTATTAAGATAATCATTCCATGTTGCCCAACTTATAAGTAAAGGCATGGCAACCAGGTCCAAGGAAGCCATAGTTCCACTTTGTTCAGCCCTTATCAGACCCATTATTTAGTATGATGTCCCCATTAGCATTTTCCTGACCAGACATATGCAACATTTGGAACACCCACAAAGGTTCCTTACCAGGAGAATGCAGGGTATAAACAAATTCCTATATGAATCACCTTAAAGTCCTTTCTCTGTACTTGGTCTGTTATAGGTTACCGAGAGGCAGTCTATACCTAGCATGCAAGGCATCCTCAGATCCAGCTCTGATGGAACTTTTGCATACCCACAAAATGAACAGTAACAGAACTGATAGATCCAAACATTTACATTTTGCTTGCAAAAGAAATAGAACATGCTGGCGAAACAGATATGTGTTTCAGAGGATCCCATGCTCTGGAACAGGCTCCCCATCCATGTGAGTCCATCCCTAGCCCTATTTAAGGATAATCTGGATGGTGTCACTAGTCCCTCTTTAACATAGATGACTAGCAGGTGGGGTATTTCATTTAGATGCTTTATTACATAGAAACACACCAGGATGGATAGCAGCATCATAAAATATGAACAAACTAGTTAACAGACACACATTACATACATACATACATACATACATGCTTACATCTCAACAGCTTACTACAAAATGGCAGGCAGGCAGGTTCACACGTGCTCAGTATTTATACACTTGGGCAAGCCCTTGGATAGCTTCTTAAAGGTTCATACACACACACTGATCTACATTCTCCCTCTTAAAAACACTGCCATTTGTAAAAATAATATTTGAATTAGACATGCATTACTATAGACATTAGAAACAAAACACAATGTTCATGTCCAAGTTGCTTCATATCTGTTAAAGGGTTTAGAGATGTGACTGTATCTTGTAATATAACAGTCTGGACCAAATTTAGCAACAGAGACAATCTGCAGTGCACAGCTCGTATCAGGAACTTCTGGATTCAAGACAAGAATGGGGAATGTCCTCAGGAATTGGAACACTAGACAACTCACTCTGAGATAAAGAGTCTTTCTCACAGGCTATATGCTTTGGTATAGGCTCAGACACCAGTCTCAAATGCTTCCAATTCCACCTAAAGACTGCTCCTTGTCATTCCACAATGTATTATCTTGGCTCTGGACCAATATTTTTCATGACACCAATCCGATCATAACCTTTGGCTATTTGCATCCTTGCCACTTCTCCTTCTCGTAATGGACTGAACAGTTTGCTGGTTTTATCATAGTAGGACTTCTGGGTTAAATGCTTCTTCCAGTAGAGTAACATGAAAGCACTACTGAGCCTTCGGTTTGAATTTCTTCAACTCCATAAGCAACAAGCTTTGTACACCTTGCCAAATCAAGCCTTTCACCATGACATAATCTAGCAAATGTTTCTGCTGATGTTACATTGCACTTGGAACCTGCATCAACTTTGAGCTCTATGGATTTGCCATTTATCCGAACAGTACAAAATACTTCATTCTTTGCCCTTAAGTCTGTTGCATTAACTGTTTCATGAAGCACTGACACACCATTGACATAAAGAGTAGGGTAGCAGCTTTCTAATTGATCAACTTGTTTCTTAAAATGTTCCTTTTAATAAAAGAATGTGGGCCTTTTGATTTACAAAACCTTACAAAACCTTTTGAAATGATTCTGTTTTACTGCATTTGTGGCATTGTTGACCAAATGCTAAACATTTCTCCCTTTTAGATTTCTGACTCCCACCACAATTGCGACAGTTGGCAATGAAACTAGGCTGGGGGCCCATGCTTTGAGTTTGCTGGCTCACTCTTATGCTTCACTGAGACTGCGTGAACTCTGGAATCTGCTTGAAAGTTATGGGGTTTACCAGTGAGCAGGGGCTACAGTTGCTGCCATCTGCTTGGGCCTATTTCTTTTAACTACATGTTGCATACTATCAACATGAGCTTTATCACTGTTCCTTCTAAAGCTGTTCTCATTTGTAAGCATATGTGTGTGCTTTTCTGTGAGCTTGTATATCTGACACTTCTCAATGGCCTTATTCAAAGTTAAATCACTGTCACAAAGCAAAATCTTTATCACAGCATCATCTTTTATACCACACACAAGTCTGTCCTTTATCAACTCATTGCTTAAGTCACTAAATCTGCAATTTTTATCTTTATTTCTCAGGTCAATTATATATGCTGCAAAAGTTTTACCAGGCTTTTTATCCCTTGTGTAATATTTTATTTATTTATTTATTTGAAATTTGTTGACCGGGATTGTCCGACTGAGGTAGTACCCTTTTTCAACGTGAGGCCCGGGGAAAAAGCTCTACAGCAGAAATAAGACAATATAAATACATAAAGAAATAAATAGTACAAGCTATACATACAAAAAAGAAGACTTGAAAAATTACAATATAGAAGAAGTAAGAGAAATAAGAATAGAAACAAAAACAGGTACAGAAAGGAAGATAAAGAATAAAAAGGATTATCCACAGTGTATAACATTTAGGGAAGAAATTCAAGTAGGGTAAGTACAGTGACAAATCCAGGTACTATATAGGTAATTTTTAAGAGCTTTCTTAAACTCATGAAGTTGAGAAATGGATCTGAAGTATAGGGGGAGCTTATTCTAAGCAACAGCAGGAACGTAGCTATAACGATTTTGGTCAATGGATTTATTATGTTTGTGTATCTGTAAGAGACATTTATCTGAACGTCTGAGGGACTGAGGAGGATTAGATAGGGAGAGAAGAGAGGATAAGTTAGAGCAGGCAGAGGGTTTGTTAAGGATAGACTGTATAATGAGAAGTTGAAAACTCTAACCAACTGAGTGTTAGGAGAGCATGACAGTGGTGTGATTTAGGAGGTAAATTGGCTGCAAATCTTTTAACTTTATTGTAGATGGTTTCAAGTTTAGAAAGAAGTGAGGAACATAAATTGGTTAAGATTTGAGAGCTATAGGATAGGTTAGGTACAAGGTAAGCTTGGGCAAATGAGATTCTGGAGTCAGGTGTGAAGTATCTTTTGTTCTTATATTAAAGGCCCAACATTTGGTGGATTTTCTTGATACAGTAATGTACATGAAGAGCAAATTTAAGCTGATCGTCTATGATTGTGCCAAGGAGCTTTGTGTGAGTATCAGGTGTAAGAGTAATGTTGTTGAGAGAATAGATGGTAAAGGAGGATTTAAGATGGTAGAGAGATGTAGGAAAGAAAATAAGTAGTTTAGTCTTTTTGGAGTTAAGTATAAATTGGCTGTCAGTAAACCAAGTTTCAGTGAGATTGAATGAAGTTTATGTCAGGTTCAGAAGGTCTGAGGGGTTGTCAGCAATGGAAATTATAGCAGAGTCATCTGCATATTGAATAAGAGATGATTCAGAACAAGATGTGTGAAGTTGATTTGTAAAGATATTAAAAAGAAGGGGACCAAGAATAGAGCCTTGTGGGACGTCCATTTTGATGGGGAGAAAAGGAGAAAGAGCAGATAGCCATTTGACGGCTTGCTGTTTGTCTGTGAGGTAGCTGTTAAAACAAGAGATGGTTGCTGGGGAGAAGTTGAGTTGAGAAAGCTTAGAGAGAAGAATAGAGAGAGACTGTGTCAACAGCTTTGGAGAGATCTCAAAAGAGGCAGGACACTAGTTTGTCTCTGGCAAGGGAGACGAGGTTAGTAAAGGAAATGAGTGCTGTGCTAGTGCTGTGATGTGAGTGGAAGCCATGCTAAGTAGTGGTAATCAAATTTTCTTGAGTGAGATAAAAAAATGATTTGTTTGTGAACACAGTGCTCCAGAATTTTAGAGAGGGGAGAAAGAATAGCAATGGGTCACTAATTAGAGAACTCAACAGAAATACCACCTTTGTGAATAGGTATGATATGGGATTTTTTCCACAAAGTAGGGAAGGAGGATTCACTAATAGACTGATTAATGAGAATGGAAGCAGGGTAAGGTATAGAATTAGCAGCTGCCTTTAGAAAGAAAGGTGGTGAGTTGTCAGTAGATGGGGAACAAGGTTTGGGTTTAAGAAGAAGCTTTCTAATAAGACTAGTTGGTTAAGAGGAAAAGGGTGGCTATGAAGTATAGGGGTTGTGGGAGGTGAGGTAATGGAAGGGTTGGATGTGTTCAGAAGTTTGCTGATGGAATCAATGAAGTATGAATTGAAAAAGGATGCAGTTTCTTTAGGTGTGTTGTGAGGACAGGGGTTGGTAGTAGAGGGTTTGCCAGGATGAAGGATTTGGTTAATGGTATTCCAGAATTTTTTGCGGTTTCTAGGTTCTGTAGTTTGGGGTGATTGATAGAAGTTCTTCTTATCCTTGATTATGTTCTTTTTGGTTAGGTTCCGAAGTTCCTTATATTTTTGGAGGTGAGTGAGGAATTTAGATTTAGACCAGAGTTTCCAGGCAGAATCTCTGTTCTGTATAAGAGGCCAAGTATAGTTAGTAAGCCAGGGAGAATAGTGTGATTTGACTGTAATAGTTCTTGGAGGGGCAAGGGAGTTCAGAATATTTAGGAATATAGAGTTAAATTGAAGAACTGCTTCATCAAGAGGGATAAATGAAAAAAAAGACCAATCAATTGCGGAGAGGTAGTTATTAAAAGTATATGGGATGAGGTTAGTTAACTAATGGCAAACTTTTAATGTATGAGCTCTAGAAATGGGATGGGGTAGACCATAAAATGTGGATAGGAGAGTGGTCACTAATTGAGTCTGGTAGTGTTTCAGGGTGGTGATAAAGATTTTAATTGGATACAAGAATCCACTCGAGTAAGGAACACGTGTTTGTGGGTTTATTTAAAAAGTAGGTGTTGAGAAAAGTTGAGTGAAGCCATAAAGGTTAATGGTAGCAGAAGAGGAGTAAGTGGTTAAAAGAAGCCAGTTTATGTTGACATCACCTACGATTATAGCTTCGTTATGTACGTTGACAGATATCCAGTGAAACATTTGTTCTAACAGAGATATGCTGTCTCCAGGGGGTATGTAGATGGCTACTATAGTTAGGGATTTATGATCATTAAGTTTGCAGTTAGCAAAACTGAGTTCAGCAGGGTGAAAAGAGGGAATAGGGTTGGTTAAAGGGGATAAGGTTAGGGAGTTTGCAAACATTATGGCAACACCCTCACCTTTTTTATGAGTTCTATCATGATGCAGGATGCTATAACCATGGGCAAGAATTTCTTGTCTGAGTGATGAGGTTTAAGCCAAGTTTCAGCGAGAGTAATAATATTAGGGGTATACTGGGTTATCCAAGAGTGAAATTCAGTTGTCTTATTAAGGATACTATGGGTGCTGATAGAGTAAAAGGAAAGGTGTTTATGACTAGGTTTAGGTGACAGATGGAGAGTATGTGTAATATTGTTGGAAGTAGCAGATTTAAAGTGTGGTCCAGGGTTAGGATGAATATCACCAGAGAGTAGAAGGATATTACTATGGTGGAGAAGAAAAATTAGTATAGGGTAGGGTGTAAGATATTTAAGTTTATGTTTGCATTGTGGACAGTATGAAGGGGGTAATTTTACTTTGGGAAGAGAAAAGGCAAAGGAGGAGGAGAGTGAAGAGGATCTGGAAGAGGAGTAGTGTTTGCTGTTGTTAGTATTTTGGTAAGAGAAGGGAAAAGAAAATAAGTGTCTTTCCATTGTAACATTTGTCTGGGGACTACACATTTTTCTAAATTTACATTTTAAGCACTCTGGGTCCTCCCTTGACTCAGCCTGTACAAAAATATAATGGTTTTCCCCCTCTCCTGTATAGACAGCAGGTGCATACACAAATGAACTTTCCCTTTTTATGGCTTCTGATCCAGCTAAATTAAGCAGAATGAATGCCTTTGTATGGTCATCTTTATCAGAAATTGCAGCCCGTAGGAAAATCTCGTACTCTTGCTCAAACACTTTCCAGTTCTCAGCAATATTACTGTCAAACACAAATGCACTGGATTTTCGAAATCTGTGTGCCATGTCCACAAAGTATGCACAAACACACTGAAAATATGCCCCTTATAATTATGTACAAACTGTTCTCTGAGCCTGTAACAACATTCAAATGCACAATAAACTCTTCAAAATACTTTACTTTGCAAAATATGCTCTGTAATGGCTGTATTCTGTGAAATATGCCTTATAATGGCTGTATTTTTGCAAAATAGATTTACTGTAACACTGCAGAAACATGCAAACACTTTATACACTTCTGATAACTCCGATATCTTTGCTTAATACAAAAAATACATGCTTTCAAAAATATGGTCGTTTCCCTTTATTTTACTAATTTTATGCAATTCGGACTTTACTTCAAACATTTTCCGTAGTAATTTGAATTTTTTTATCAATATCATACATACATGTGAATATCGTTTAGAATGTTCTGTATGCCTTGTTTCATATTTTGCTAAAAAGAAATAGTGCTGAGGAAGTTTTTAATACCCGAAATTCGTTTCTGACCTGTTTTGCAAATGTACATTTTAGGGATGATTCACTGCTCTATATTTCCCCAGTTCCAAGCAAGTGCCTTAAGTCATTTTAGCCATGCCACCTATAACTTCATGCCCTTTAGACATGCCATTTCTGACACCATTTCACTCATCCTTCTCTAACATAGATAACAAGCAGGTGAGGTATTTCATTTAGATGCTTTAATGCATAGAAACACATCAGGATGGATAGCAGCATTATAAAATATGAACAAACTAGTTAACAGACAGACTTTATATATGTACATGCTTACATCTCAACAGCTTACAACAAAATGGGAGTCAGGTTCGCACATGCTCAGTATTTATACACTTGTGGAACCCATTGGATAGCTTCTTAAAGGTACATACACACACATTGATCTACAGATTTCCCTCCTGTACACAAGCAAGAAAACAAACAAGCAAACAAAAAAAAAAACAACAAGTGGTGTCTTGACAGTCAGGAAAGTATATTTACTCAGCTGTATTCAAAGTTGCCTGACTATTTAAATTGGTTTGAGTGGTTTCTGTCATTTTTTTCTAAATTTTACTTTGTTGTCTCTGAATTTAAAGATACAGTTATAAACCAAATTTGTTTTATAGTTTGTGCAAATGGTTTATGTGTTGTTCCTAGCTATTTAAATCAGTTTTCAGTGGTTTATGCCATTTTTCCATACTTTTGCTATATTTTCTCAGACTCTGACGTTACAGCTATTAAATGAAGTAAATTTAATAGTTTTGACTGCATTTTATTTGTGTTTGTGCCATTAAGCGAATTCATTAGTGTTGCTGCATTGATTTGTTGTGTTGCATTCACTTTTCAAAGTTATAGCAGACAGACAGTCTTGTTCAGGTGTGTGTGAGTTATCTAAAACTTGTAGTGGTTATTCTTGCAGCAAGAGTGTAACTGCTGCATTTCTAGGGAAGATAAACATTATTGGTTAGAGCTTTAGCTGTTTTTCATTTATTCTTTCATTTTTCCTTTTAATTTTATATTGTGCTGAGCTCTGTTAGCATAGTAGTATTGAACTTCACACCCCAGAGATGCAGGCACATTCAGTTGCAACTTTCATAATATAAATAAATAGTCACAGGTGATGCAAACTGTGTGTAGATGCATAACATGCAGAGGCGGGCACCTAGAACCCTAAAAGTATCTCATAACACCTCATAGTAGCTCTGCATTGCAGAACTTAGCCAACAGATAGTACAAATCATCTCAGCACTACTGTTATACAACTTATCACAGTCACATTTAAATCCAAGGTGCGTACTGACCTAATTAGATGTTCAAATGTAACTACACTATCCACTCCTTAACTGATAGCTATCTCAATAGACCATACATTTCTATTTAAGATCTGCAACTCTCTGTAAATCAAATCAAGTTTTACTTTTTTACTTTACAGTGGATAAAATGGAAGGGCAGTCTACTGGTCTTCCTTCTGTTGCCAGCCTTACTGCATTCATATCCTAAACTAGCATAGCAAGTGTCTCATGCTCACAGATAATGACTTTTAGTAAATGCAAATAACTGTGTGAGAGGTGTAAATATTTAAGAGATATGGAGGCCTTACTTACACAAAAAAGTACAGATTGTGAACAACTCACTAACACACCACACACTATGCACCAAACCTTGACACTTAATCTAATGTCATATACTGAAGCTGTAAAGTAATTATTACCTAGGCCTCTTATGCCCATAATGATCAAGTCTCAGCAAAAATCAAATCAAACATCAAAGTGCATACTATTTCACCTTTAACAAAGAGTCACTTTGAGACAGAGGGCCTCAATTATAGTGCACAAGACCACTTTACAAAAAAAAAAAATTTTAGTGATTGGAGACCCCAGAGTTTAATACACTGATTCTACAGTCTCTAGGCTGGACAAAGACAAAGACAGGCGTCAGTATCTCAGACATCCCAAGGTCCCTTAGGATGATCATATTAAATAAATATAACTACTAGTTGTGAATTTGGAATGAATATCTCTGCCCCCCCCCCCAGGGAAATGCAAAGCGACATGTCTGAGCTCTTTATGAATGTCACAAATGCAGGCAAGACTCTCCCTTCTCCATGAATGATGCCTAGGTATAAACAAAATATGACTGGCAGCAAAAATTGGTTATTTAATTCTGAACAGCAGGAGTCTAATTAACAAATTCATGAGATCTTCTAAACCAGGAAACCCCATGCTTCTTGAGAGCTTTTCTCCAAAATCCTGTACTAACAACATACTTTATTAGATTTATAATATCTGATAAATGGTGCAAGTTACAAAGAATGTAAAATATGATAGCTTTTTGGTGGACAATGGGCTATACTCTGGCATTTGTCTCAAAGTTTTATCTGTAGATGCTGATTTTATACTGCAGGTTTATGAAAGAAAAATATATTGGCTTGTCAAAAGTACTAGTGTTATTGTCAAATAAAGGGTTATATCTCTGTAAGTGTACAAGATATATTCAAGATATCAGTGAGGAAATTGTTCTCCTATTCAAGAGCTTTCTAATGATGTATGACTGGAGGGGATACCATTCTGTGTTTTTGTGATATTTCTGAATCTATGCAAATTATGCCTACAGTAAGTTCACAATATTTCAAAATAGTATTAATCTACAAAACAATTTGTGTTAGATGACAAGTATCAGTGGTATCAGAATCAGTATTCTGTATAAGAAGGCACACTTATTCATGTTTCTATTATAAAATTAGTGCAGTTATGAAAATACAGGTAATAGTCATAACTGATTTACCAAAAGAGCATTTATATCTCAGAATGTCTTCATATAACCAATCATGTTTTAATGTCAGTTTTACTAATGCCTACTGCTTGAATCCACCATCCCAACAAGATGGTATCATAATCTGTTTTTACATTATTCATGTAAACATAGAAAAATGCTATATTTTTCTATACTTTTTTTGTAAGCACTCCTTAACAACTCCAGCTCTTTACATCCCATGCTGACCATTTCACTGGCATGCTTAGCAAATCATGTCAGCTTGTTGACGACACCTTGCTGCCTTAACTTTATGTATGTACCTTTACTAGGACTTTAGCAATTAGACTCTGAAAACAGTAAAAAGTATACTTGTTTCTGGTGTACAGGGAAGTCTCCTTTAAAGACGAGCATATTCTTAGAGGATACACAGAAACTCTGATTTCCTGATGGCTTCATTTTTGTAGGAAGCAATGAGTTAAATAATTGTTATCATTCTGCAGTATGTGCCAGCATGGAAAGAGATGCTTGCTTACTTTGCAAAAACTGGTCTATATCTATTGCTCAAAGGCTTCTGCATACTGCCTAAAGTCCTTGCTGCTCTCATAGTGCCTTTGTTGGGCAAATTTCAGATAATGAATATTCTGGCATTGCAAACATATTAATATCCAAACATGATCAAATTAAGGTGGGTCTGCTCAATGCCAAAAGCCTAAACAACAAGCTGCCCAACCTTGAGAAATTACTGCATTTGAAAACATTTGTATATGTGTAATCACCAAAACATGGTTAAAATGGTCAGAAAGTACTCCCTCCATACTTAGACTTAGCACCTACCATGCCTTTAGACCCAATAGCAACTCTGGTGGAGTGTCTATCTTTGTCAGAGACCAGATCATCTCTAGACAGAATACCAGAGACCATCAAATGGAATTTATTGAACTCCAAATCACACTAAACAAAATCCACCATCAGATTATTGCTCATTACAGAACATCTTCCATGATTCCAAAACTTCATGTCAGATTCCTAAATGTGATCGATAAACTCCTCATAAATAAGAAATTCCTTCTGAAGACTTTAATTATCCATCAATTGATTGGAGCAGCTACACCTCCAATGTGGGATATAGACAGAAGATTTTAGATCTGATAAATAAAAGTGCAATGAACCAGACTGTTACTAGCCCATATAGAGAATAAATTATTTTTGACCTGATACTTACAAATACAGCATCATCATCATGCACAACTCCATAAGTAATTTTCTCTCCAATTAAGTCAGTTCTTTATGGGTAACCTTTCCCCACAAAGTATCTAAACTCCCCAAAACAAATATATCAGAATTCAAAGACTTCAAGCACACAAACCTCCTCAAATTCTATGATAAGTCTTGAAATTCCCCTATAAGAACACTATCCATGCATTGTCTCAGCACATAGATCCACTAAGGTGTTTTATATCCACATGAATAAATGACTTGACAGCCCCATCTAGAATCAAAGACAATGGGAAGTTAAAGCCAAACCACCTTGGTGGTCCACCAACATAAATAAAATCTACAATAAAAGGAAAAAAAAACATTAGATTATGCAATAGATCTAAAGACATCAAAGTCAAAGAAAATATTAGGAATTTGACTAAGATTTAAAAAAAGACTACTAGATCTACTTAGGTAACCCCAAAAAAGACAACACCTCGTATGATAAACCAGCAAGGAATCTTCCACACCGTAATAGCATCCACTCAGTTTATTAGTTGCTTTTGTCAAAAAGACTTCATCAGAATACACTCATGTTGGTATCTGAAGTCAAGTACAATTGCAAATTTTTCTTTAGTTATGTTAGAAACTAAGAAACATCACTCAGTGATGTACATAACTCATTTTAAATGTTAAAAAGCTACTCAGACTAAGTGGAGATTGCCAGTATACTAACAAATAAATTCAGTGCAAATGTGTACTCCTGAGAAGATTATAGGGTTAAACTTTCTAAGGTACCAGAAAGGACTAGAAGCACTGTCCCTTTTTTCTGTGTCTTATAGGCTCCGCAAAGGAGACCTATGCCTTGTCTTCCAAACATTCAGAGACTCAGCCCAGGGTCTCCTATACCTTCACAAATCAAACAGTCCCACAAATACCAGAATGAGGGAACTAAAACTGCTGCAGCAGATCAATAAAACAAGGTGTAGAGCCAGCTTAATTAGTCAGTATCTCCATGACTTCTGGCATAGATTCCTCCTGCAGATAAAGCAGTATTTCCAGCCACATGGAATCTGGGAAAATTAGACTGGTGTTCATAAATTCACCCCAGGCTTGAATGGCCTAGACATCCTTTAGAGAGGAGATACAGTCAGAGGTGAGAAATGGCAAGGCAATCATTGCAAGACTTAGCAGTCTTGAGCTTTCTATGAGTTCTATAATTTCTATGCAGAAGTATATATATATATATATATATATATATATATATATATATATGTGCAGAAAGTGATAAAAGTACACAGGGCTGTAGATAGGCCAGCTGCAAGTGGAAGAAACAAGACAAAACAATGCTCAAACCATTAGGTTTGAGTTTATTATGACAGAATACAGATGGTCAGTGGGAGATAGGAAGAAACTAATGGGGTAGAGTGAAGGCTGCCATACGACAAGGTTAATGTAAGCAAGAAGGGCAAAAATAAAGGGAAGTAAAGGGACTGCAGTAGAAATTGATGCATGTACTGAAGGAGATATAACAGGAAAGGGGAAACATGGACAGTTTGTTAAACAAGGAACTAGCCACTAAAGCATTAATACAGAAATAGAAATGAAAGCCATGATTGCTATACAAATGGAATAATGGATTTGGAAGGACTAATGGCAGGCAGGTGGACAAAAAGTAGGTCAGAAAATAGCAAACAAATTCAAGCAAATGGGAAAAAGATAAAAATCACCAGAATTAGAGCTGTGAAAGTGACAGCCAAATAAACCAATGAAAAAGTAAAGGAAATTTTAGCCAGCTTCTATTGAAAAGTTTTGCATGGAAAGGAGAGAGAAAGCTTGCTGAGCAAGGGTATGATATGGGGAAAGAGACGGCGAAAACAACAGACTCAATGATCCTGAGAGGGTTGGACTGGAGGGGGAAACAACATTGGCAGAAGTAAAAAGTACTATAATGGTGATGAAAAAGGAAAGGCAAGAGGGTCAGATGGATTCCTCACAGAATTGTACATATGGAGAGAGATAATGAGAAAAAGAGACTGTGGCAAAATTTTAAATTAAAACACATGAAACTAGAGAAAAGGAAGGATTCAAGTTTGTCCATGAAAGAGGTCAAAGTGGTATTGTTACCAAAGGAAGGAGAAGACCCAGTGGGCTTCACAAACTACAGGTCAATATCCATTATCAATAGACATCCAAATACTGTATACTGTCCAATTTTCTATCAAGAATAATGTTGGAAGGACAAGGAGGATTCATGACAGAAAGGCAAGGAAAAACAGCTGGAGAGTCCTGGTGGATGTCATGCAAGATACAAAAGCAAAGAGATAAGGGAAAGCATGGATAGTGCTGTTTGATCTGCAAAAGGCATGTAACTTGCTATCATGGCATTTTTATGGAATACTCTGGAGAAAAGAGGGATCCAGAAAGGTACAGAGGCTAAATAAATGCTATGCAGAGTAACTCAAAGTTAGAATTATTAGTCAACAAGAGAATTTCAAAAACTGTTTAGGGTAGAGAGGGTAACGAGACAAGACTTTCCACTCTCCCTGGAGTTATTCTTAATATACATTGAGGACATAGTGAGAGAGGTAAGATGACTTAAACAAATTGAATAAAAAATGGGGAATTAACTTTCACTTCAAGAAGTATGCAGATGGCAGCATCTTAATGTCATCAGACAGACAGGCAGCAGTAAAAGGCACACCAAGAATATTTAATGTGTTCAAAGCAGAGTCAGGATTGAAGTGACATAAGAGAAAAAACAAAATTAGTATGAAGAGAGGTAAGGGAAAGAAAGGGGGGACATAAGAGAGGAAAGAAAAATAGAGTATTCAAAGTACCTGGGCCTCTATGTTTGAAACATGCACACGATAATGACAAATGTAGAATACACAAAGCAAAGAAAAAATAGGATAATGAAAATAGGTGATACGATGATGATAACCAGATAGTAATGTACACGATCTGCAGCCTACTTATACATCCAGACAGAATTAAGACAGAAAGGAGAAAGGGGTTAGGATAGCAATAAATAATTCAAAATGACACAGGGGGTTGCCACACTATCCTACATCATTCCTGCACATATCAGGCAATGGGTGAGACAGAAAGTGATAAACAAAAGGAGATAGAAGGCAACTTAGGAAGAGGGGGACAGAAAAATAGAGCAAGGATAGATATAATCAGGAAGAGAAGGTCATGGGACTTTTTCTGGGAACACACCAAGCAAGCAATGAAAATATGGGGCAAAATGATATGCCCCATAGTAAAGGCTAGCCCCTTAAGGGGTACAAAATGATATGGGGATGCAGTGGGTAAAGATCACAAGAAATCTGGTAGGAAAAAGGAACATGGAGTGAGGAACAGTCAACAAAAAGGAACAGGAAAGGAAAGAGTATAAGATGTCAGGGAAGGAATGGGATCCTATGTGAGGTTAAGAAATATGTGGATAAGAAGGACAGAAGAAGTGGAAGGTAGAGATGGAGAAGGAAGGGAAAAGGGCAAATATGAGAACCATGGAAGGAATTTGAAGACCCAGGTAAAAAAAACAGATAGAAGATGATCTATGCAGAGCTTAGTAACATGAGGAAAATAATGATTACAAAAAGGCACTGTAGTGGCAGTAGGAAAAGCAGAATAACAAATTGATGGCAGTAGGTATGGTATAAGATATGGAAGATGATGGCATTACATCTGGGACCACCATTTAAGGATAATACAGAGACGGCTTCTCTGTTTCTCATTCATAAAAGGATATTGATAGAAGCAGAAGAGGGAGTCTGTTATAGGTACATGCAAGGCACATCCAGAATAAAGCACATGTCCTGTGGACAAAAGAAATACAGGAGAAAGCAAGAAAGATATGGGAAGAAATGTATGGAAAAAATGTAAGTTGGCATGAAAGTTCTGTACGTGGGGCATAGCAACATATGTAGAGGAATGGAGGGAGGGAGAGCTGCACATGTTGAGGTATCGGGCTTCAAATTAAAATGTGAGCTACAACCCACAACAGAAGAGCTGCCTTGTAATTTCTTCACCCTGTTATGGAGAGTGGTTAGATCGCATAAGATAAAAGGAGAAGAGTAGAACTAAATCTTCAGTTATTTGAAGACTGGGGTAGGGGAAGTTAAAGGGAGATCAAGACAAGGAAGGACAGGAAGGAGACATACACTTGTGGGAGAGAGATGATGGTGATGATGATTGTGTTGGAGAGAATTAAAGGATATATTAGTAATGTGAAAAGGATGTGTAACTGCTCAAAAATGTATAATTTTGTGGTGAGCAATAAAAAGAACATTCTTTAACATTTGTTTAGCCATATTCAGACAATTATGATGTTTAGCTACTAAAGCTCCTTCTGAATGCATTCCTTTTATGCTATAATTGTAAAGGGTCATACAGAAACTCATAAGCAGCAGTGAAGAATTAACTTAATAACAGACAAATGTTTCCAGTTTACTTACATTAGTATATGAGAATAATGGATGCATCTGCATAGTTTCTTTTATGGATACTGCCTGTTGCTCGTCTAGTCAAGATAAAACAGCCAAACATTTGCGGGTTCAGTTCAAGCAGCTTTATTACACACAGACGCATCAGGAATGAAGCTCTGCAACTCAAACTTAAATAAACTTATAAACAGACTGACTACCACACTCATACATGTTAACACTGGCTGTTCTCTCAAAATGGCACTGCTGCCTGCACATGCTCACTATTTATATGCGTGTGCCACATCTGCAGTGACTTCTTTAAAATAGTGACTAGAGGTTGATGATCAGTTTCTATTTGGATAGCTCGGCCATAGATATAATCATGGAACTTTGAACATGCAAACATATTTGCCAAAAGTTCCTTCTCAATTTGAACATACTGCATCTCAGTTTGGGTAAGAGTTCTAGATGCATAGGCAACAGATCTGCCCTCTTGAAGAATAACTGCACCAAGACCGAACTTTGAAGCATCACAGGAAAGAACTACTGGTTTGTGGGCACCATAGTATCTCAGTGTAGGCAGTTTGGCAATTTGCTCTTTGAGGTTATCAAATGCTCTCTGGTATTGTTCCACCCATGACCAGGCAATATTTTTGCATGTCAGTTCTCTTAAAGGTGCTGATAACTCACTAAAGTCAGGGATAGATTTACCCAAATAGTTAACCATACCAAGAAAACTCTGTAAGGGTTGGAAATTGTCCTCAGCTGGCATCTGAAGAATGGCTGCTTGTATAGAATGGTCTGGTCATAAGCCTGTACTGGTATATAAATGACCTACATAAGTAACTTCTGGTAGTCTGAATTTACACTTCAGAAGATTAAGCTTCAAGTTCACTTCACGCACTTTGTCCAGAACTTTCCTGAGGTTTCTGTCATGCTCTGCTTTACTATTACCTCCAACCAGTAAATTATCAACTATTATTGCACACGGATAGCCCGAAAAAATTTGCTCCACTGCACGCTGAAAGACTTCATTGGCAGAATTTATTCCAAAAAGCATCCTGGGGAATCTGTATCTACCAAATGAGGTACTGAATGTAATTAGTAAAGAAGATTTGCAACCAAGCATTACTTGCCAAAATGAACTCTTTGCATCTATGTCAGAAAAAACAGTGGCATTTGGTATAAGGCTGGCAAACTCCTCGACTGCATGCATAGGATGATGAGGTCTCTTTAATGCCTTGTTCAAGTCTTTTGGGTCAATGTATATTTTGATTTAATATGATTTTTTCTTATGAGCAGCTACCGTGGAAGACACCCGCTCAGTTTGTTCTGTGACCGGACAAATCACACCTTGCTGCACCATTTTGTCTAACTGGACCTTTACTTTTTTTCTGCATAGTTATTGGAACTCTCCTTGCTGGTCTGACCACTGGACTGACCTGTGGGTCTACTTTAGCTTGTAATCAAAAAACATCAACATACTTTAAGAAAATGTCATTAGTAAAGCTGGAACTGGGACTTGTGCTTACATGATGTACTTCTTTGGTAAAAGAAAGCAGATTCATTCTTAAACTGTCTCTGAGACCTAATAATGACCGCACAGGTCTTTGGACTACATAAAATTACAGACTGTAACTGTTCCAGCTGAATACCATGAAAGCACTACTGAGCCTGCAGTTTGAATCACTTCACCTCCATAAGCAACAAGCTTCACACAATTAATCAAATTAAGTTGCTCACCAGCTCTTACTCTAGCAAAAAAAAAAAAAAAAATTTCATCTGCTTTTACTGTGCTTGTGTTTCTACCTACTTTATTTTACTTTTGCATCATCTTAAAAGTATTCAATTGTATTTATTACTGCTTGGTGTAACTCATTCTAAGCCTTTTGGTTTAAACACTTGGGCTTCGGACCAGTTGTTTTGCACTGAGAGGGTTTGTGGTCTGCACTGTAGTGGCAGAACAGGTAGCTTACATCCTTCTAGGTTGGGAACTGCTGATTGAGGGCTCAGTGTCTGTTATTCTAAAAGTGTTTTAATTCTGGTTTAAGCACTTGGGCTTTCAGGCCAGTTATTTTACATTAAGAGGGTTTGTGGTCTGCACTCTTGTGGGAGGAGAGGCTGGACTCTGCCCTTCTGAGCTGGGAATTTCTGGTTAAAGGCTTATAGTGCATGCATATCTGGACTGCTTCTTACTGAAGTTAGTGCGCCTTGTTTGCTGTGGCATAGACTGGATTCGGGCCTGCTGGATCTAGCTTTGTTTGTGCAACTTGAGCACTAATCCAGGCATTCTCTAAAGTATTCAATTGTATTTATTACTGCTTGGTAGTAATTTGATTAAAGTGTAGCTATCATTCTAAGTCTTTTGGATTAAGCACTTGGGCTTCAGACCAGTTGTTTTACATTAGGAAGGTTTGTGGCATGCACTGTGGTGGCAGGACAGGTAGCTTTCATCCTTCTAAGTTGGGAACTGCTGATTGAGAGCCCAGTGTCTGTTATTCTTAAAGTGTATTAGTTCTGGTTTAAGCACTTGGGCTTCAGGCCAGTTATTTTAAATTAAGAAGGTTCATGGTCTGCACTCTTGTGGGAGAAGAGGCTGGACTCTGCCCTTATGAACTGGGAATTTCTGGTGAAAGGTTTATAGTGCCTGAATATTTGAACTGTATCTTACTGAAATTGGTACACCTTGTTTGCTGTAGCATAGACTAGATCCAGGCCTGCTGAATCTAGCTTTGTTTATATGCTTGTTGTTTGTTTGCTTGTTATTTCCCTGGAACACTAATTCCACCTAATACGCGGCTTCTCAGCGCTTCTGTGGATCACTAGTGATATCTGCATTGCTTACTGTACTTATTTCCTTGTTTCACTTGAAAGAAAGTTGCTGTTTGTCGTTTTTGCATTTAAGTTACCTGTAACACATTGCACTTAAGTTACCTGGCACTTGCTCACTAAAGCAATTATATAAGTCAGCACTAAAAATTAAAAGCACTACACCCTCACTCTCCACTGGCCCTTGTTTTCAATTATTAAGGAATTCCCAATATTATTCTAGCATGTCCAAAGGTCAGTTGTCAATCTCCTCTCCGGTCCAGCTGGTGAATCTAGGAATCTTGAGGCAATGTTACAACTGCCTCATGTACACAGACAACCCTCTCCTCCTCCCAACAAATTCCAACACGTGAGAGATGCAACCATATAGCCAAACTGGAGGCTAAGCTCTCTCAACTCAGTACTGGCATAACCAGTCAGGAGGAGAAGGAAACCACACTCACTACAATTCCAGTCTCACACAGACCTACCACGACAGCAAACCAAACACATAATCACACAAAAACATACTTGGAGGCTCTAAATAAAGATCTGCCTAAGCAGCAGAGACCTCCAAAGCAGACACCCAAGCAACCACTACCCCAAAACAAAACACGTGCAACACATATCTCACAAAGCCAGTGTGCTGAACAATCACAGCTCTTAAGACTAAACAACACACCTGATACACTTGTAATAGGTGACTCTATCGTCAGGCACACTGACGTCCCGCTCACCAGGCTGACCAAGGAGAGGGTCACGGTGAGCAGCCTGTCAGGCGCTAGGATCCGCCACATAACACAAGCACTCAGGTCACTCCAAGGCAAGTACAAATATGACTCAGTCATTGTCCATGCTGGTGTGAATGACCTGAGACATACCTCCCTGGACTACATGAAAAGAGACATAAAGGAGCTCTCTGAGCATGTAGCCCAGGCCGGTATGACCCTGACCTTGAGTAGCATCTTACCCTCACCAAGAATGATGCCACAATATGAAGACAAGATGATCAATTTCAACAATTGGCTTAAGTACTGGTGTCATTCAAAGGGGATTCAATGCCTGTCAGCTTGGGATGATATGCTCGACAAGCCACGATGCTTCGCTAGGGATGGCTTGCACCTGTCACCCCTGGGCTTTCGGATATTGGCAAAGGCTCTTATTACCCCTATAGTGCCTTTTTTAGGCAAGGCTCAAAAGACAAACCCACCTCCATAGGTATCACAACGGATAAGAAACTAAGAGTAATGCTACTCAATGCCAGAAGTCTAAACCTCAAGATGCATGCACTCGAAACTCTCCTTAGCATGGAGAACATCGATATCTGTGCAGTAACAGAAACCTGGTTCAGGGCTCCCAAGAGCACCCCAGCACTACCAGGTTATACCTCATACCATGCTTTTCGGCCCCAAAACTTGGACCGAACCACAAAAGGAGGGGGAGTATCGATATTCATCAAAGATACCCACACCTTCAGGTTGGTGGCAAAGCACGAAGCATCAGAGACTATCCATGTACAACTAACAGTGGGTAAAACTGCCTTCCAGTTTATAGCCTGTTACAGACCACCTTCCCAAACCCAGGAACCCCACTCGGCCTTCCTGAGAACACTGGAAAATAGGAAAGTCTCTCCAAACACCATTATATTAGGCGACTTCAACTACCCAAACATAGACTGGGAGCATTACTCTAGCTCCAACACCCTAGCCCAAAGGTTCCTAGAATTTATAAACTCAAATGCTATGGAACAACTTGTTACCACTCCCACAAGAGGGGAAAACATACTGGATCTGATCATCACCAACATGGGGACTCTATGCTCCAGACCAGAAGTGTATCCCTCACTGGTAAGATCAGACCATAAACTAATCTCACTGGATATTCACATCCCGACCCCACCCCTGCCCAGAAAACCACAGTGAAAAACTTCTAAAGCAAATTTCACACTCCTCAAAACCGAGGTGGAATCCTTCAAAGCCCCCGGGCCTGTGGAAAATACAGCCCAGACCGCAGAATCCTTTATAAATGCATTCTATGAACACCTTCAGGAATGCATGGATCATCGATCCCGAATAAAACCAAGACCCAATCCTCCAAAGGCAGACGTCCTGTCTGGTGGACCCCAGCCATAAACAAACTATACAATAGAAGGAGGAAGCTACTAAATGATAGAGCAAAATCCCAAAAGGGAAGGCATCACTGATCAGTATTAGCAAAAACTACGGGCACTCATAAAATTGTCTAAGGCCAGCTTTGAGAGAAAAATTGCACAGGACACTAAGGATAATCACAAGGCTTTCTTTAGTTATGTTAGGAACCTGGGTGGTAATTCCCAGATATGCTCAGAATTAGTCCAAAATGACAAAAATACACTGACCCCACAGACATTCCCATCATGCTAGCTGACAGGTTCAGCGCAAACTCCCCACCAAAAGGGCAAATATCTATCCCAGCAGAGTGCTGCCCCCCTGACATCTCAGATGCTCAGGTAAGAGCCGGCCTCTCCAAAGCAAAAAACACAGCATCAATGGGACCAGATGGTGTCCGAGGCTGCGTCCTACATGAACTCCAAGAAGAGCTAAACCCAAACATAAAACTACTGTTCAAGCTCAGCCTTACTAAAGGATATGTACCCAAAGAGTGGCGTACAGCAACAGTGGTCCCTCTCCATAAAGGTGGTGCCTCAACAGATCCTGGAAACTATTGCCCCATAAGCCTGACTAGCTTAGTCTGCAAAGCTATGGAAAGGATCATCATGGACCTCATAAATAAAGATATTGGGGACCTACAGACACTGGATCCTACCCAGTTTGGCTTTGTTAAGGGCAGATCCTGCCTTTTAAACCTGGTTGATTTCTTTGAAACAGTCACCAAGGCGATTGATGAGGGGAAGGTGGTCCACACAGCCTACCTGGACCTCGCTAAAGCCTTCGATACAATACCCCACTCGGGCATTATAGATAAGCTCACCAGCTTAAATATAAACCCCTATGTCACTAGATGGATTGCAAACTGGCTCAAGGACAGAACCCACATGGTTAGAATTGCTGGAGCCATGTCAGACTCCAAACTAGTTATAAGTGGTGCCCCACAAGGCTCAGTCCTGGGACCTCTCTTGTTCGGTATATATTTCTCAGAGGTACAGGCCTCATAGAAACAGACAACTGGTGCCAGAGCCATGGCCTCAAGCTAAATGCCAAAAAGTGTATAGTCATCCCCTTTGGCAAAAACAAAGTGCCCACAAATTACCACATAGGTGGTAATCCATTAAGTACAGAAGAAGTAATTAGGGACCTGGGGACCCAAGTTGATAGCAATCTCTCATTTGACAACCACGTGGCCAAAGTGGTTAGAAAAACATTTTATATAGCCCACCTAATCATGAAGGGATTCACATCTAGATCAGGGGAGGTCATCGTGCCTCTTTACTCATCCCTCATCAGGCCCATAATTGAGTACAATGCCCCTTTTGGGAAGTACCTTACCAGACACCTGCAGCAACTGAAAAGACCCCAAAAGTACCTCACCAAGAGGATCAAAGGGCTCAAACAGATGCCATATGCTGCCCGGTTAAAGAAACTCCAGCTCTACTCAGTGGCATACCGCCTGTTCAGAGGCGATCTGTGCCTGACGTATAAAGCCATGTCCAACCCGGAATTAATGGACATGCTGCACCTCAGAAAATCCAAATCCCATCAAGCTATGCACTCAAGAGACTTGAACCTCAGCACTGAAATAAATAGGACATGCTGGAGGGACAGATTCATAACCCAGAGGCTGCCTTCACTCTGGAATAAAATCCCAGTCCAGGTTAGGCAGAGTCCCTCATTGACTCTCTTCAAGAGGAATCTTGATGAGTGGATGGGAGATCATAGGTTTACCCCGGGTATCACTTCTGTGTCACTGTTAGACAGAGGCACAATATACTAACCTCGAAAAAGGGCATAGCAAAATAAATTTAAAATGGGTGGCGAAAGCCAAACACATTCTGGCTAGGCTTATAAATGCCCTAGGGCAGATAGCCCCGTATGAACCTATGAACCTATGAACCTATGAACCTATGAAATGTTTCTGCTGATATCACTTTACACTTTGAACCAGTGTGTACTTTGAGCTCTGTGGGCTTACCATTCATTAAGACAGTACAAAATACTTTGTTCTTTGCCAACAAATCTACTGCATCGACCACTGATACACCATCTACATAGAAAGTAGGGTTGGAGCTTTCTATATGATCAACTTGCTTTTTGAGAGACCTTTCTTAATAACTGAATGAGCCTTGCTTGATTTACAATGCTTTTGAAAGTGATTCCTTTTTTAATACTTGCGGCATTGCTGACCAAATGCTAAGCACTTCTCTCTTTTAGACTCATGATTGGCTCCACAATTACGACAATTAACAATAAGACTTGACTTGGGTTTTGCTAACTCACCCTTATACTGCACTGAGCATGTCCATTTTACTGAGTTAGTCTTGGAACTTGCTAGAAAGTTACGGGTCCCCTCAGGACATCCCACAGGGGTTACAGCTGCCATGTGCTTAGGCCTTCTTCTGCTTGCCATGTGCTGCATGCTGTCTATGCTTGTTTTAGAGGTTGCTGAATCCATGCTCTTATCACTTACAAGCATACTTGTGTGTCTTTCTGTGAGCTCATGGATTTGACAAATCTCTATGGCTTTGCTTAATGTTAAATCATTGTCACAAAGCAAAATCTTTCTCACTGCAGCACTATTAACACCACACACAAGCCTGTCCTTTATTAACTCATCTTTCAAGTCACCAAATCTGCATATTTTAGCCTTATTTCTCAAGTCAGTGATATAACAAACAGCAAAAGGAAGAAACTGTTGTCCACAGGTAAAAAGGAACAAATCCCAAATCATAAAATCTCCTTCCTCCGTCTCAACAAGCAAATTAGATCACTGGTGAAAAACTCCAAAGCCAATTATGAGTTGAAACTAGACTTTGCAGCAAAGGAAACCACAAGTCCTTCTTCAGTTATGTTAGGAACCTCCATGGCAAAGCCCACGTTTGTTCTGAATTAGTACTTAATGGTACCACTTACACTGATCCTGTCGACTTAGCCAACCTGCTAACTGATAGGTTCAGCGCAAACTTCACCACCTTATCACTCCCCTAAAGGCCCAGTCAACATCCCCAATTCTTGTCCCACATCTCATATCTCCATAGATCAAGTGTTAAAGGCCCTATCTAAGGCAAAGAACACAGCTTCCATGGGACCTGATAATATCCCAGGCTGTATTCTGCACCATCTCCAGCAAGAGCTAACTTCGCCATCGAGCACTCTATTCAACCACAATTTAATTACAGGCTTCATTCCAGAAAGGTGGAGAACCACCATTGTCATCCTCTTGCAGAAAGGTGGTGCCATTACTGACCCAGGAACTATCGCCCCATTAGCTTGACAAGTTTGATCTGTAAAGCCATGGAGTGTATTATTATGGGTCTCATAACAAGGACATAGACAATGTCCAAACACTCGACCCCACCCAATTCGGATTCATCAGGGGGGCAGATCTTGCCTATTGAACCTAGATGACTTCTTTGAGTCTGCCACCAAGGCCCTGGATGAGGGAAAGTCAGTACATACAGCTTACATTGACCTGGCCAAGGCCTTTGACACAATCCCTGACTCGGGCATTATCAAAAAGCTACCACAACTCAGTTAATCCCTATCTCATCAGATGGGTGGCCATCTGGTTCAGATAGGACCCACAAGGTCAAAATGGGCATCACCACCTCTTACAGCAGACCTGTCACTAGTGGTGTCTCTCAGAGATCTGTCCTGGGAGCCCTGCTGTTTGGCATCTGCTTTTCAGAGGTCCAGGCAAAGACAAAGAGCCTGTGGCTGACCATGTTTGCAGATGACTGTATGTTGGATCTGTCACTGACTACCCAAATGACATTAAAATACTGCAAGAGGGTCTCACAGCTACAAATAACTGGTGCCAAAGTCATAGCCTTAAGTTAAATGCAAAAAAATGTATTATCATACCATTCGCCAAAAACATGGCCCCTACTGATTACCACATCAATGGCAACACCCTAACACACAGCCTGTGGTGAGAGACCTGGATATTCAGGTTGACAACAATCTCACATTTGACCATCATGTGGCAGCAGTGGTCAGAAAAAACTTTTACGTGGTTCATCTCATAAGTAAAGGGATTGCATCCAGAAAAAAGGAGGCTATTACCTCTCTGTATTCCTCCCTCATTAGACCCATAATTGAGTATAACACCCCATTTGGTATGTATCTCTCTAAACACCTGCACCAACTGGAAAGGCCACAGAAATACCTCACAAAGAGAATCCATGACCTCCAACACCTGTCCTATGTTGTCAGGTTCAAATCACTGTCACTACTTGGTATCATACAGATTGCTGAGAGGTGATCTGTGTCTCACGTACAAGGCAATCTTGGACCCTGTCCTACTAGAGATGCTCCATATCTGTAAGTCTATCTCCTCACACATTACCCACTTGATAGGCTTAAATCTAATATGCAACATCAGCAAAACCTGCTGGGCAGACAGGTTTGTCTCCTAGAGGCTGCCCCGTCTCTGGAATAGACATCCCATACACGTTGAACAGAGTACTTCGCTGACCCTCATCAAGCACAACCTTGATGAGTGGATAGGAAACCACAAATCTGACCCAGGGGTTCCACCTTTGTCCCTCATAGACAGGGGTGACAGATGCTGACAGAGGTTTCTTTTTTGGGGATAAATTCTTGGCTAGGCTTGTAAAGGCCCCAGGGCCATTAGTCAAGTAACCTCCTATGATAAGCTGCAAAACTTTCACCTGGCATTTGGTCTCTTGTATAAAATAGGTGCCTCTCTAATGTAACATTTGTCTGGGGCTCCACTAACACATTTGACTACAAAAGTACTAAATATGCATTTTAAAATTCTGGAAGGCTTAAATGTATGTTTGTGTGTGTGTACATCTGAGTCTGCATTTTCCTGTATGTGTGTGTGTGTGTGTGTGTGTGTGTGTGTGTGTGTGTGTGTGTGTGTGTTTGTGTGGCACACACGTGAATGTATGCACATGTGTATAACACCAGTTAACAGTATTATTTTTTGTATTACAATTTAATAGAAAGCTACTTCTGCAGTCAGTACTTTAGGTTAACAGAAGAAAACCTCATAACAACAGTTAGGCATGTAAGCACAAATAAAAAGCCTCAAGCAATATATGTCAGGATTCCTAAATAATCTCAACAGCTCTTTTGTAGAAGTTTAATGTTTTCATTCTAGTGTATCTCACAAAAATGAGCCCATATGTTTAAAAACCTGCTGATTTGCCCTTACTTCTAAATGCTACCTCAGTATTCTTACAGAAAGAAAAACATTTTCCTGGTTATTGTATTAACTTATGTATCTCCCAGCTTTTGCAAAGCAAGTACATCCTTAACTTATATACACAAATAGCCTGCAGGATCCAATAAAGTTGTCGAGTGTCAGGAAGCACGTTTGCTGCCTTTTCAGTAGAAAAAGGTAATCATCTGGAATTGGCAAAAGCTTCCCAGACACATGGCACTGATCACGTTTTCAGTGCAGATCAAAGGATATGGTTTCCTCTAGGTATCACTTTACAGGCAATAACATAGCAGCTGGGGAGTATTAAAATGAAGAATGATAGAATGATTTATTTGGAAGATGTAAGCTAGGGTATCTTCTTCTATGTTTGGTTCTGTCCCATAACAGGTGGCCACTCTGACTCAATGCTCCGTTGAATGAGCATTGTAGAATCTTCTCGGGAATGCTTAGCTGTTGGCTGAAAGTGTCAACCTGCACTGTGTAACAGAGTGACATCACTGATATTTTTAAAATTATTTTAATTTTTTTCCATTTGTTAACAGGGTAGGACAACAAGGCACAAATGTCTCTTATCAGGGGTGACTCAGACGTACTGCCTGCATAATTTAGTTGGTCATTGTCAAATAGTTTGCATGTAAAGAGTGATGCAGTCAAGACTAGTACAGTATGAAACACATTAATAACTCATAGTTTTAACCTCCTGTACTAAACTGCCAGATGAGAGCTAATAGTTGTATGCTACAATTCCCACATAAAGATCGTTTATTTGGGCAAAACACAGACAATCAAAGGGGAATGTTATCATATCAGAATATGACAGAATTATAAATATCACTAAAAGTCATCCTATAAGGGCCTCAATACCTCTTTAGTGTTATGCTTGTGAATATTTCAAAAGATGAAAAGAGTGTTAAACCATTTAGAAAAGTAAGTCCTGTACTCTGAATATACTAGAGCCAGAAATAAGAGCAGCCTATAGTGTTATTGCCTTTCCTTAAGACCGCTATTTTCTATCTGTAAACCTGTTCCTGATTAGAACAGAAATGAAAGATCAACTTTGAGCCTGTCACCCCCTTTGAGTAGTTTTATACAGCAGAAGTATTTTACAGAGCATTTTACAGTCATGCAAAATATGGTGACAAGATTCACACTTATTATTCTTAACAGAAATCCAGGATGTTGAATTACAGGTGGTACCTCATAATTCAACCATCTCACAACTCAACCATTTCGCAATTCAACCATACTTTGAGATGCCTGGGCGTCTCACAATTCAACCACCATCTCGCAATTCGACCCAGAAAGGAGGCTGTAAAATTGTTCATTGTTTTCTGTTGTTATTGTTTTGTTTATGTAGTACAGAGGTCCTCAGGTTCGATCCTCAGCTGGGGTGCCTTCTGTGCGGAGTCTGCATGTTTCCCTGTGGTCGTGTGGGTTTCCTCTGGGTGCTCCAGTTTCCTCCCACATCCCAAAGACATGCTGTAGGTGGATTGGACACTCTAAATTGGCCCAAGGTGTGAGTCCGTGCATGTGTGTGCCTTCTGTGGAAGGTTGGGCGCCGGGCTGGCAACTCGACACTGCAAAACTCCACTGCCAATCATAAGCGGACAGATGATCCGCTGTGGCGACCCCTAACTGGAAAAGCCGAAAGAAGAAGAAGAGTTGTTTCTTTTAAGTGTTGCAAAGAAGTGAAGAAATGGGGCCAAAGAAGGGTGATACTGGCAGGAAAAATAAGTGGCTGACCATTAAAAAGAAGAAAGAAATCATGGGTAAAATTGAAAGAGGAGGTAAAATAGGACAAATAGCAGAACAGCATGGCATGTCTAGGTCTACCATCTCAACATTTTGGAAAAATAGAGACAGCATCATGGGTGCTAAGGTGTCAAAAGTAGCAACAAAGGTTTTGGACAAACACAGAAAAATAAATTTATGACAGTATGGAGAAGATGCTTCTTTTTGGATCCAGAAGAGGCAAATGAAGGGAGATCCAGTAACTCAGACCATGATCTGTGAGAAAGCTAAACTCATCTTTGAAGGCCTACCAAAAAAAAAAAAAATCCAGGAACTAGCTCACAGTAAACAGAGGAATTTAAAGCAAGTAGGGGATGGTTCCACAGATTTAAAAAATAAGTGATATCCACAGTGTTCTGAGACAAGGACAGGCAGCTTGTGCTGACAAAGAAGGTGCACAGAAATTTGTCAAGGAATTTGAAGAATTGATAGAGAGAGAGAGAAGGCTATCTGCCAGAACAGACATTTAATTGCAATGAAGCAGGACTTTTCTGGAAGAGATTGCCAAGTAGGTCTTACATAACCCGAGAAGAAGCTAGGATTCCATGTCACAAGCCCATGAAAGACAGGCTCACACTCCTCCTGGCAGCAAATGCCAGTGGAGACTTCAAGCTAAAGCCTCTGCTGGTGTGTCACTCAGAAAGCACAAGATTATAAAATCAAAACTACCTTTAATGTGGAAATCGAACACCAAAGCTGGGGTAGGCCAAACAGTTTTCAAGGAATGGGTTTTTGAGAAGTTTGCTCTAAGTGAAGTACCCGACAGAGAACAGTTTGCCAGTGAAAGTTCTTCTGCTTCTGCACAATGCCTCTGCCCACCCATGAAAGGTAGAGGAAATTCTACAGATAGACTATGATTTCATAACGGTTCATTTCCTGCCTCCCAACACAAATTCTCACATTCAACCTATAGATCAGCAAGTCAATGCCTGCTTCAAGAAGCTGTGCACAAAAGCACTCTCCCCAAGGCTCTTCAATGTGACCCATTCTTCAGACAAAACAGTGAAGGAATTCTGGAAGACTGAGTTCAACATTCTTCATGCTGTATCATTCATCAAAATTGCCTGGGATGGAGTGTCACAGAAAGCCCTTTGTGCAGCCTGGAGGAAACTGGCTCCTTCCTTTTCGCAGTGCAAAACTGTGGATGAAGAAGCTAAAGATGCTGAAGCAGCTAAAGTGCTGCAAGACATAATTTGCAGAGCAGAGCACCTGGACATAGGGGAGATGGATAAGGCATATCTGGAGGAACTACTACAAGACCATGACTACAAGCTCACAATGGAAGAACTTACAGCACTTTGCAATGAACAGTTCAAAGAAAAAGAAAAGGAAATTTCTTCTGAAGACGAGGATGCCAGGGGAAAAAGACCTATGGCAACAGCTTGCACTAAAAAACTTTTATCCAAATGAGAGAAGGTGCAGGCTACCTTCTTGGGGTGGCATCCCAACACAGGTGACATCAACAGGATGACGGACTTGTTTAACAACACAATCTTGGACCACTTCAAGGCCGTCCTGAAAAAGAAGGAGAGACAAGTCACCCTGGACAATTTTTTTTCACCTACACCTGCCAAAAAAACAGAGGGAACAGGCAGAACAGGGTGAAGAAGACTCCCCCTGCAACAACTTAAGACTTTGGACTCTGTAAATAGTGTAAATATGGTGACTCATGTTCAGTTTTTGGCATGGACACTTTTGAGGCTGGGTGGAGAGAATGGCCACAAGTGAAGTGTATGTTGCCCACTAACCTGAATGAATGAGCCACGTAGGGGAGCCACTGAGCAAAGTCCTGGAGAGGAATTAAAAAAAAACAGACACACCCTTTACACTGTATGTGGGGAATTTGTCTTGGAGGTGTGGATAAGAATCTGTTGTAAGATGTTTTAAGTTATAATTTATATCAGATTAAAGTGAACTAAATAAAATATTAATCATAATCAGAGACAGATATTCATTTCATAACTGCTATTGCACAATGATGTGAGCATGCATTTTAGCTGAACAGGAAACATGTTAGCCTGTATTCTTAGATGGATTTATCATCAAATAAATTTGTATGTGACATGTGAGCCATAGTTTTAGGAATGTACTGCAGTCCTCCATTCCTCCACATCCTCTCCTCCATTTAACAGATATTGTACACATCAAATCACAGTGAGCTACATTTTTTAAATTTTTTTTAGTGGATTCTTTTAATTTTATTTGGATCGGGAACTAATTAAACCATTTTTCATACATTTGTATGGGAAATGGCATCTCGCAATTCAACCATTTTGTAATTCAACTGCCATTCCAGAATGGATTATGGTTCAATTGTGATATACCACCTGTACCTAGAAACAAAGTTATTATGTCCACAACAAAGAATTCCATCTGGTACATGTTGAAGTTTGGTAGTTAAAAGTGTATTTTTTTAGTATTCAGTTATTTATCTATTTGTCTGAAAACTCTGTAGGAAAATGATTGTGGTATCGTGAATAGATAACAACAAAATTGCCAAGCAGATGAACTACAGTGAGGTGACTATTATTTTAATACCAGTAACCTTACTCACAGGAGTTAAACACAGTATCTTTCAAGCTTGTAACTCCTGTTTGAGTTTAGTTACCAGAGCTGCAAAGTTACCCTTTAGAGATACTAACAGACTGCAGAAAGCCTAATGTATATGGCTCATTCGATAAAACTGGAACAGGAATGGACTAAAATATTTACTGATGGCAAACAACTACAATTTACAATGTGAATTTCTAGTCCAGTGTCTGCAGCACTAAATTATTCTTTGAAGGAGGAACCCAATGAAATATCATGAGTGATTGCCTTAACTATATCATATGGATAACATATGACTCCAGGGTAGGAAGAAAAGTGTTAAGGATTTTTGAGTTTCCTGACTGGATAGCTAGGTGCTCCAAAGGAAGGTTCAGAAGGATAACACAGAGGGGAGATAGCTGTTGAATATCCCTAAAGATCTGAAAGGGAGGAAGGGTGGATATTATCAGACAAGAGTTGTAAAATGGGAGGATAATAAGGGGATTGTATCTGTCTAAGTAACTGGAACTAATACCATAAACATGCCAGTGCGGTTCTACTTGGCTGGTAACTTTCTGCATTAGGTATAGTTTCAAAAATGTATTAGTTTCCTACATTTCATGATGAGATCTTTCAGTGTGAACTGATTGTATATTGAGATGGCATCTTCATAATCAGGGAGATGATGACACTTTGAAAGAAGTTTATTCTTATTAGGGTTATGGAATAAACCAAATAAGGTTGTAAACAGGAGAGGATCGTGTACTGTTACATGTATTCTTTTGTAGCATTTTTGAATAGACTTAAGGAATGAAATGCTAGCAATGTCTATTTACAATTTTATTTGGTTACTAGGGATGTTCACATTAAACATCACAAATCAATTCATTTATTATGTGATTATGATGGAATTTTTATAATTGGTAGATAAACAAGTTGTTTTTAATTGAATTTACATTTCACCTGAAGCTGCATTAAATGAAAAAGTGTTTGCCCCATTGATGAGAATTGACTGGAATGTATAATTATAAAGGTAACTCTAATCATTAGCCTTGGGCCTTTGAGCCTATTTTTTGTTTATTGCTACTTGAATCTATGTTGGTTATCTGATAACAGACTATAAGAGTACAGATTTTTTTTATTTGCTTTGATGAGCTAAAGCTGCAGGAGTTTTGGTATGGTATGGAGAATAGTTTTTGGCTTCTATGAAATTTGAGGACCCACGCTTTGGAGGAAAAGATATTTTGTGTGATTGATATACTTCTGGAAACTCTACACTGGTAATAGCTGTACATATGATGTGAGTGATGAGAAAAAAATCATGTTCAGCTGTATGTGTGATGTGAGTGATGAGAAAAGAAATAATGATATTGTTAGCTTTGGCTGACTTTGGGTACAGCCCAGCAACACAATTCTATCACGATCCGGTACCCCTCTGAAACATGTGTTAGTTTTAAACAGATTAGACAGAAATGAAAGGAAAGTGAAAAAGCTAAATGGTTGTGACAGATAATTGTACAAGACACAAGAATGTAAGGCTATGGTTGGACAGGTTACAATAGGGAAATGAAAGGAGAATATACTGGCTGGGGTACTGCGGGGTCTTTGGTGTTGTTACTATTGATTGTAATAGCAACTGGAATATATTTTTGGAAAGTTTCTGCTAGGTAGCTTATCTCTTTCTCTCCTGTAACTTTAATGGGGATTATGAAAGAAAATGGTTTCCAGTTTTAAAGGAAGAGGCTTAGTGATCTCCTTCAAAATATCAAATATCACATTATTGAATCCGACTTCATCGAGCCTGCCTTTATTAAATGTTCATTATATTGAACTCCTGGAAAAATGAAAACAAAACCGGGAAAATGAACCACTTGGCCACCATGGCGAAACTTGTCCTTCCTCACTATAGTGCGATCTCAGAGTTGGTATATTTAATTAGGGGGGGTGTGGGGATGAAGCCCCCCACTTGAAGGTTTTTTTTGTTTTGCTGTTTGTTGTTTTGTCCAGGTGGTTGAGTGGTTCCTTTTCTGATGATCGTTTTCATTGTTCCAGGAATTCAATATAATGAAGACTCAATGAAGTCAGGATCGATAAGGTGGTATTCAATAATATGAGTATTCACTGTTTTGAAGTAGACCACTTGTTTAGCTGCTTACTTTCCTTGCAGTGGTCAGAAAATGTAGGAAGGATCGGAAAATGTAGCATGATTAGCCAGTGAATTAAAATAGTTTCATATTGATCACATTTTTTTTCTCTTGCCTTAAAAGCTTCCCCCAGCTGTGCAGGTAGTTACCCATGAAGCTAACTGATCCTATACACTCCTAGTGATATAAAAAAGGTTTCATCCCAGAGTAGGTGAAGGATATTCAGCAGTTGTTCCAGAGCTGCACTGTAACTGGTTTGAAGAAAATCTGAATGTTTGGCAGATGTAGCCATTTGGAGAAAGAGATGAGAACTATGATTAGAAATAAATGCTCTGAAATTAATTAGTAATTATGTGATTCACATGCTTCGGGTTTTTAACCAAGAAGAGCAACAGTCACACACTATAGGTGCCAAGGGTGCAGATATAATTAATTGTTAAGAACCTGGTAAAAAAGGCTATGTTTCCTTAAGCTGACATCAGGCTGTACTGACACTGTAGCTAGATGATGAAATGAAAATTGTGCAAAATGATCACTTTCTAAGACTAAATTCCTCTACAATAAAAAAAAACAGTTTTGTGTGGTGGAACAAGAATGTGTCCCCTAAAATGTTGCTTGTTACAGTTTGCTGCATTACTTGTAGACTTCATTTATATGATTTTTAAAGCAGACCACTCTCTATCAAGAATATCACTTGATACCATGTTTGTAACCTCCTCTAAATATGCTATAATTCTCCCACTGAGTACTGCACCCTGAATTAGAATTTATCACAAGAGAGAGAGACTATATCTGGTATGGACATAGGAGCTATTCAAGGACATGGCATATGTGGAAAAATAAATAAAAGTAAACCATCACCACTCTGTAGCTATAAAACAATTCTGAATAGATGGATTTACTGTTTCTGAAAAGTACATAATAACAGATTGCCACATACTGGTCAACCATGTTTGCCCAATGTTTCACTTTCATATTACTAGATTTTGTTTTTTTACAAAAATGCAATAACTAAACCCAGGTTTTGAAAATGCATGATATCATTTAACATGTTAATAGAAAAATGTAAACCTTTAATACTAAGGTTTAATTTATTCTTTCCAGCAGTAATCAGTTATCAGGCTTTCACTTGAACCATAACGTATAGCTGTGGGAAGCTAAAGAAAATTCAGTCCAGAAATTCCTTCGTGAATGACTGTTAGCTCAACTAGCAGAAATGTTACAGAGGAGACTGAAGCATGCATGCTCAGTGCAATGACCATGAGACTGAAGCATGCATGCACAATGCAATGACCATGAGACTGATGCACGCATGCTCAGTTGAATGACCATGTGAGATTGAAGCACGCATGCTCAATGCAATGACCATGAGATTGAAGCACACATTCTCAATACAATAACCATGAGACTGAAGCACATGCATGCTCAATGCAATGGCCATGAGACTGAAGCACACATGCTCAATGCAATGACCATGAGACTGAAGTACGCATGCTCAATGCAATGACCATGAGACTGAAGCATGCATGCTCAATGCAATGACCATGAGACTGAAGCATGCATGTTCAATGCAATGACCATGAGACTGAAGCACACATGCTCAATGCAATGACCATGAGACTGAAGCATGCATGCTCAATGCAATGACCAGAGACTGAAGCACGCATGCTCAATGCAATAACCATGAGATTCTAGTGCAGTGCAACCCTTCACCATATCTATTATAAGGCAATATTTATTGGTGTTGACAAGCTGTAGTACAGCTTTCCTCTCTCCATGTTTCAGATGTCATAGAAGTTGTGATGACTACTGACCCCGCCACTAACACCACCTAGAAGTCATCTAATAGGATTATTACACCTTATTAATGTTCTCAGCAGTCCAACACTTTTCTATTACACGTGAGACACATGTTAAAGGTAATTCCTCTTTTTTTTCTTGTGGTCCTAAAAATCAGAGATTATTTTACCTACTGCAGTTTTTGCTGTTGCTAATTTTATCCATTTTCCCTCACTTTCCAACTGTAGATCTCAACCATTACCTGCCTACCTCACTGGGGAATTCTTTTTCTTAGTGCTTTTCCTGTCAGCATGTACAATAGGTTGCAGGAAAGCAATTTTCTTTGCATTCTCTACCACTGTACTATGAAATGAAGAAGCACGTTTTTCTATTATGTGGAGAATCATCATTATTCCAGCAAAACCACCATAAGTACTACATAAATCATCCATTTTCATCTTGCAGGATGGATCTGGAAACCAGGTTTGTCCTGATAGTCCAGCAAATAGAATAAATTTGTATGGCAGAAGGTTAACTTCCCAGTGTTTCCACATGATTATCAATAAAAGAGGAGGTTAACTAGATAGTCTGCTGATTGTTTACTGGGCTCATCATTATGGCATAGGAAGACATTTAACATTATTTTGTTAACTTTGTCCTAAGTAATTAGCGTTGACATACTCCCCCACATTTTCCCCCACCAAGTAAACTTGTTGCTAAAGCCACCATGGCCTTTGAAATGAGATATTACTTCTTGGAATTTTTCAGAGAATGTACTTAAAATCTAACATCTATATAGTATTATCTATTTTATTGCATCACCTATTATGTAATGTAGTGTTCTGTATCATCACTGCTTTATTTCTGCATTTTGATTCTGTAGTTTTATCATGTTGTTTGTTTTTGGAGCTTTTCTCCCCGGTCCTCTAATGAAAATGGTCTCACCCTGGCCCAATAGACCTCCTGGCAAACAAATGCAAATAAATAAATACATAAATAAATAAATTATAAATAAATGTTCACTTCATCATAGTCAAAATATGTCTCATTTTAAATAAGGTTTATCAGCAGATGTGTCAATGGTTATCCTATTAATATTACATTTGTATGAACTGCGTAATGTATCTTATGCTTTAATGGCTGTGGAAGTCAAGTTTTGAGACAGTTAAAATCCTGTTCTAGTCCAGGGAAGACTACATATATTCTGACTCACTGTCATGCAGGAAACATCAAGACCTATAATTATAACCAGTATAATGTGTGGTGCATGTTGTATGATGTCATACTTCAATATCATCAGTTTGCTTATAATTTATAGCTTACAGTTTATAGTTTATCAAGCCATGATGAACATACATCATACACACCAGCTGTGGGAAAACCACTGCAAACCCAGCACCAGACTCATGCATTATGATGTACTGGAGGGTATGAATGTCTGGCTGTTCTGTCTACCTGGGGATAATAGCAAACTGCCAGACAAGTTGGTTACTGCTTCCTTTTAAAATGACTTTGTGTGAAATTGTACATATAATCAATAAATAAAAGTAACATGCCTTTCTATGATGGATATATAATCTAGATATTTCGCACATGTGATCATTTTAAACTACTGCAAAGCACACAAATGAATTCTTGGCTGACAATTTTGACAAGAAGTAGAGCGATTAAGTGCTGGCTGTGAAGCAGCTGGAATAAAAGTGACCATTATAAATCAGAGGTCATGATTTACACTTGTGAAACTGTTCAGGTAGTGGTGGTGCAGGTAGCTACCTCAGATGCAAAAGGTTAAGCATCTTGGGGTCTTTTTCACAACCAAAAGTAAAAGGGATCAGCAGCTTGGTCTTTGGATGGGTGCATTAGGAGCATTAACAGTACTACAGATATTGTACCACAGCCTCTCACACTAGTCAATTGCTCCTCTGCTCTGCTGTGCTATTTGCACTTGTTCCCATGGGCTTTTAGGCTGGTTTTAAGATCTGGCTGTTTGCCTTACATGCCCTACATGTGAGTCCTGTTTGCCTGCAAGAGTTCATATAAAAAAAAAATATATCAAGTAAAAGTGAAATAATATATTGTAACATATAAGTCCTGCTTAGAAACTGGGAAATTTGGGATATGTAAAATAGCAAAGTGCCATGTAAAAATTTACTGATTAGGTATTGGTTTTTGAATGCTTTTAAACACAGATCACATAGGTGTTTAGAATGTTTGCACTGGCAAAAAATATGCCATATATCAGCATTTACAGCTTCACAGTCTTGACAAGTGGCAATACAATTATTTATTTATTTATCATTTGTTTACCAGGAGGGTCTGACTTGGAATGAAGCCAATTTTCAGCAGAGGCCCATGGAGGAATAGTTCTGATGCATGTCTTTGTAATGTGGGAGGAAACCGGAGCAGCCGGAGGAAACCCACATGAATGCAGGGAGGACATGCAGACTCTGCACAGAAGGCACCCCAGGCAAGAATCAAACCTGAGAACCTCTTGCTGTGAGGCAAGAAAGCAACGGCTGCACCACTGCCCTGTCCAATTAAGAAAAAGACATGCTTTCTTGGCTGGAGTCAAATAGGCATTGTTAAGAATTATAAACTGTGTAAAGTAGAGCTTCTTGAGTGGGATATAGATTAAAATGTTTTTTACAGAAATCCCTATAGTTTTGATATTTATATATGTAGGCTCATATTCATTCCAAATGTTTGAAAAAGATGTTTATTGAATAGGTTTCTAATAGCATGCGCTGCACATCTCAGCAAACACGAGTATCACTGCAGCACTGTAATAGGAGTATGTTATCATGCTGCCGATAGGACTAGGAAAGGGAAGCACTTTGCTGTGAACATGACACACTACAGGGATGTGGTCAAGATTTCTTTCCCACTCACTATAATATAACGTATAAATTACATAAATAGTATGTCTGAGCTACATCCAGTCTGTAGAAGAATTGCAGGATACATGACTTGCATTACCATAATACCCACTGTGTGACTACATTTCTCATAGTAGCTGGGATGTACATATTTCTAATACCATGTTGCGCGTTCTTGTAGTATCGAGTGTGCTCTACATTTACAAGATATCTTGTCTCGAGAATCTGCGTATTAGCTGTGCTGTCACTATCTATGGACACACTGTAGTACTACATTGATCAGAACCATAACTAGAGCTGGACAAATGGGGTAACTGCCCTGTGCACAAGGTGTTAGGGTGTGATCGGCATGTGCTGATGGTAAAGGAATGTGGTACTGGTATTGCTATTTATTTATTTATTTTAATAAAATATTTAAGGTAAATTTCTTTAATGAGCCACTGTTTTTAAAATTAGAGAAAACAAAACAAATGCAAAGAAAGTAGAAAAAAGATCTCAAGTAATGAAGAGAACAGAGCAAAAAAAAAAAAAGAATAAAGACACGTAAAAAAGTGCAACATGAGATGCCATGTAACAAACAGAGCATGGCCTCCACAGTTATAGTTGCTGAGATCATGAGTTCTGTATGCTCATTGCAGAACATTCGTTTAACTCTCTTTTTGAAGGCAGAGTATGCAATGACTACTTTTAAAAATGCTGGTTTATACAGAAGTGACTCTTTTACAAATTTCTTTATTTAGAGGAACAAGGGAATCAAATTTATTGTCAGAATTTAAAGTGAAATTGGATGACCATTTTGTATCATATAAATCTTGTCCAGCTGTTGGCTTAATTAGCAAAAAGAAGAAAAACATTTTTCCAAATAATTTTTAGTTTTGCAGGAAAAACGACAGTACATTGTATGTTTTTCCTATAGATTTTAGCATAAAAGATCAAATAAATATCTTAAATATCTTTCTTGTATTACTTTTGGAGGATGAACCCTGTGATGTCCGAGACAGTACCATCAACCAGAATTAATTTTGTATTTTGGAACGCTGCTGAAAATATGTTGTCTGTCCTATGATCAAAGGACTTTGACCACAGAGGGAAAAGAGAAATAACAGTTTGTATAGGGCAAAAATATCACTGAAAGTGGATGAGTGTAAAACATTTAGTTGCTTTTCCAATTAGAATCTGTTTATGTTTAGCAAATATGTTTACAGTATAATTTTTTTTTTTATTTTTGTAACGGATGAAAGGCATCATTTTATTTATATATAACATTGCTTAATATATTTTGTAACAGACAGCTTGGCTGTCCTCAACTTTGAGAAGACTTTTTTTTTTGAGTTGAAGGGGTGGAAAGTTAGGTGATCTGCACAAGGCACCTGAGTGAGTTAGCTACTGTTCTGAACAGTGATACAGTTTTCAGGTGACAGGTTTTCCATTGCCTGTCAGCATCCAGTTTTCAGTAAAGTTACAGGATACTTCACTTATTTCAGTCTAGTACCAAACGTGGTACTGCACAGACTGCAGATGCTATAGAGTAGGAAAGTATTGTGGTACTTCCTTTTACCACTGCAGTACAGTACAGCACAATTCCACAACTCTGTACTGGTGCCTTGTGAGCACACTAGTCTGTGGAGGAGGCACTTTTCAAATGACATGTCTTTTTTGGATTGGCAGTGCTGGTTTCCCATTCACTGTAAGGCTGTTTTTTGGTAACATGTATTACTAATACTACAAGTAGATCAGTGTGTATATTGAACCTTGTCAGCCACTGTCGCTAGACAGCATGTGCATATAAGTTACAGAGCATGTGCAAGATCAGTGCCATTTTGTATAGTCAGTCAGTGTGAATGTACATTTGAATGGAGATGCACATGTGAGTGTGTTAGAAGTAGCAAGTCAGTTAGTAAGCATATGAAGTATGAAGTATATGTACAAATTACAGCTCCTGATGTGTATATGTATAATAAATTACTTGAATGTGTACCCAGCCTCAATATCTCATTTGAATACACGAGACATGCATTATGGTGTCAGAATGGAATTCAGAGTTGAAGCAGCTCGCAAACCATGAGGCATGCAGTTAGAAGTGGAGTAATATCCAGGAGTGAACTCACAAACAGGTCAGTGGTTATTCTAAGCTACTTAAATGCATTTCAAATGATTTTCATTTGCCAAACATGTGGCCTAATTTTCGAAGTGTTCAAAATAATTTCCGAGATGTTCAAAATGTCTGAGATAGCGGCATAATATTTAAAATGTTTGAAATAATCTCCAAAGTATTTAAAATGTTCAAAAAGGCTAAAATCTCCAATGTTTTTGCAGTGACTAAGACTTTTCAAAGTGTCTGAAGTGTTCTGAGTGTTCAAAATATTTGCAGTGTTAAAGTAAAGCATTTTCAGAGAGACGGTTGTGCACTTGAGCAATAATACAGGTACTATGCCTATACTTATGTTTAGAATTACTTTGTTGTTTTGGCAGAGGGATTTTGCAGACTTGAACCGCTGGTGTTTGACAATATTGCTGAGAACTGGCGAGTGTTTGAACAAGAATATGATATTTTCATGCAGGCTGCATTTTCTGATAAAGATGCACACAAGAGCATTTATACTTCTCAATTTAGCTGGCTCAGAGGCCACTGAGTGAGAACCTTCATTTGTGTATGCACCTGCTGTGTATGCAAGAGAGGGGGAGAACTGACATATTCTGATACAGGTTGAAATGTGGGAAGACCCTGAGTGCTTAAAACAAATTTAGAGAAACGTGTAACCCTCAAATTAATATTACATTGGAAAGGCACATTTACACAAGACATCAAAAGTCTGGTAGAACTATTGCAGTATATATATATATTACCGACTTAAGAAATAAAGCAAAAACATGTAGATTTGGTGAGCTATGAGATGAGTTGATAAAAGACAGTTTTGTATGCGGTGTTAATGATGCAGTGAGAAAGATTTTGCTTTGAGATAGTGAATTAACATTGAGCAAAGTCATTTAGATTTGTCAAGTACATGAAATTACAGAAAATCATTCAAATATGCTTGTGAATGAGAGAAGCATGTTTGCAGTGTCTGCTAGTGTGAATGTTGATAGTGTGCAGCAGAAGGTTAAAATGAAAAAGAAATATAAACTAAGAGGCAGTGCCACACCAAACCTCATTGTTAACTGTCGCAATTGTGGAGGCAGTCATGAACCTAAACAAGAAAAGTGTTTAGCAATGTCACAGATGTAAAAAGTGGAATCATTTTAAAAGGCTTTGCAAGTCTAAAGTGTTGCAGACTTATGCTAGAAGAGAGTATATGAAGAAGCAAGTAGATTAGATAGATACTGTAGCAAATTGCGAGAGCTGTGTACAAACTTTCTATGTTAATGGTGTCTCTGTGATCGATGAAACAGTTAATACAGTAGGGTAACAGTTGTCAGCAAAGAGTGAAATATTTTGCAGTGTGCAAATTAATGGGAAAAGTGTAGAGCTTAACGTAGACACTGGATCCAAGTGCAATGTTATATCAGAACATATGTTTGCTGAAGTAAAAGCTGGTGAGAAACTTGAGTCAGCAAAGTGTGCAAAACTAGTTACTTATGGTGGAAGAGATTCAGACTGATGGCCCAGTAGTTCTTTCAGACCATTCTGTTGGAAACAGCTATGACTTGCAGTTTTATATAGTCAAAAGACACATGCAGTCACTGTTAGGCCTCAAAGATAGCCTGAAATGGGAATGATTTCATTTAATAAACAGGTTTGCCATATAAGTATGAATAACAATGATAGTTTTACACAGAGTGTTTTTACTGAATATGCTGATATTTTCAAAGGCAAGCTTGGTAAACTTCCAGTCACATATTCCATGAAGTTAAACCATGCAGTAAGTCCAGTTGTTAGACCAGCATGGAAGAGTCCACTAGCAATGTAGAGTAAAGTAAAAGCAGAACTAGACAAAAAAGTTAATTTAGGTGTCCTTACTCCACTAGAAGAACCGACTGAATGGGTATCCTCCATGGTTGTAGTTTATAAGAAAAGTTCAGATGATATTCGAATATGTATTGATCCAAGAGACTTAAACAAAGCACTTAAGCGCCCCCATCATCAGATGCATACAGTAGAAGAGGTAGCTACTCTCATGCCAAATTCCACTATTTTTTTCAGTCTTAGATGCAAAAAGCTCTTTTTGGCAAATTTCACTGTATAGCAAATCTTCATTGTTAACTACATTCAGTACACCATTTGATAGATACAGATTTCTGAGAATGCCATTTGGAATCAATTCTACCAGTGAATGAGTTATTTCAACATGTCATGGAACAAATCTTTGCTCATTATCCATGTGTTATTATAGTACACAACAGTATTGTTGAAGGCAATGGTGAAGACGAACATGATAAAAATCTCAGGAAAGTTCTAGATCATGCACATGAAGTAAATCTTAAACTGAATCCTCAGAAATGTAAATTCAAACTGAAAGAAGCTAGTTATATGGAACATTTGTTTATCATTTCTGGCTTACAACCAGATCCATCTAAGCAAACAGCAGTTGTGAAAATGCCAGTTCCAAAGAATGTCACATCTTTACAACATTTTCTAGGTATGGTCAACTACATAGGAAAGTTAATCCCAGACTTGACGGAGCTTTCTGCACCCTTATGTGAGTTGACAAGCAAAAATGTTAACTGGTCCTGGTTGGAACAATACCAAAGAGCATTTGATATTCTGAAGAAGAAAATTGCCAGTCTATCCACATTGAGATATTATGATGTTCACAAACCTGTAACTCTTTCTTGTAATATGTCAAGGTACGGCCTTGGCGTAACATGTCTTCAAAAAGGCATACCAGTAACGTATGCATTAAAAACTTTAACCCAAACAGACATGCATTATGCACAAATAGAGAAAGAACTTTTGGCAGTAGTGTTTGCATGTTCAAAGTTCCGTGGTTATATTTATGGCAGACCTATCCAAATAGAGACTGATCACCAACCACAAGTGACAGTTTTGAAAAAGCCAATAGATATAGCTCCAGCTTGATTGCAACACATGATATTAAAATTGCAAAAGTACAATTTCAATATTATTTACAAAAAGAGTAAATACTTGCACCTTGCTGATGCTTTGTTTTGTCATGTGCACCCAGACAAGCGACAGAGCAGCATGACAATGAAACAGCAGACTTTGAAGTCATGGAAGTAAGAAATTTTTCGTCATCAAGGCTTGATGAACTAAGAAATCACACACCTTCAGACCCAATTCTCCAGAAGCTAAAAAACATTATTAGTCAAGGATGTACATCTAATCTGCAAAAACATTGTAGTACACCTTGTGTCTGATCCTGCTATCCCTACAAATGACTGAGCTTCCAATGCCCCCAGTGGGGACTTCTTTATAACAGTACAAATTCTTCACATTGTGATAAAATGCACTTTTGTTCTATTACAAAATTGGATAAGGAGATAAAGAGAGAGTCACAGTGACTTGCCTCTATGCAGCTAACACTAGGGATGCTATTAAGACAATTAAGGATATGCAGGCCTCTGGTGATAATTTTACCTTTGCTGTTATGCATGTTAGAATCAATCATACTGGATGGCCCTCTCCAGTAAATACTTTGCATTTAGAGAAATGTTTCCTTCAGTAAGGATTGCAGCTAAACATTTAGAAATGATTATTGGCTTCAGCAACTGGTTTAGATCATCATGTCAATCAGGTAGGATTCCGTCCCTCTTCATTTCAGAGAAAATGTATGATACCCAGACCTGCTTTGCAAGGGAAGAGATATACCTCTCTTCAAAAGGGGGTTAAGATACTGAACAGACTCTACTTCTCCCTGAGTCTTTTTAGGCAGGGTTATCTTAATGGAAATCCTAAGCTAAAATCTGCAGCTAAGAATAAAGTGAAAAGTGACTCTCATAGATGCCTGCAGCCAAAATAACAAAACTATGCTGCCTGGAGGCCTACGTTGGCTTTGTGGGGATCAAGGTAACTGCTTCAGTAACTCATTCTGCATTTCACAAGTGTTGGATATAACTCCTTCCACTTGGACTGAGCAGGGAGGTGGTGTATCATTTTTTCAGTTTTTCTAGTTAAGTGTTATACAGTGTTGTACCTTTCTTGGGAAATGTGTAATAAAACTACATATTTTATTTTCTAGTGTTTGAATAGTGGGGGAGTTTTTAATAGTGGCTACTGATAGAAGAGGGAGGCTGCAAATGAGTTAAGGGAGTAAGTTACTTTCCATGTTGTAGATCTGGTGGAATTTGAGAAGAAAAGGGATATTTTTGTGCAAGAAAGGTAGGAGATTAATCTTTTTTACAAGTATTATTAGGATACAGATGGAAGTTGAATGAGGGGTCTAACTAGAAGCCAACAGACTTTAAACAGGAGACTTGCTCTAAGGGATGACTGTTGTGATCATGGATTATTAAAAATTTCTTGGCTCTGCTGAGTTTTTCTGGTTAGTACCAAAATGCACAAATTTAGTTTTGGATGTATTTTAGTATATAGCTTTCAGTAGTAATATACTCACCGAGGAGACCAAAGCCAGATGGTAGATCTTGCTTTAATGTAATTAGGGAATGGTTGGAGTGGTAGAGGACTATGTAAACTGTTTATAGGAGGAGAGATAGGTAAGGAAGATCAAATGGAATTTTACTGATGTTTACAGAGAACAGAAGAGGGGGGGAGCAAGAATAGATCCTTATGTTACATATTTCAGTAGAGGAGAGAAGAGATAGACACAGGAGTTATAGTTTACTGAGAATTACCGGTTAGTCACATAACTTTGGAACCAAGGGATAGCATCAGGACTAATCCCTAGTTATGATAAGCAATGACCAAACTAATAAACAAATATAGACGAAAAGCCACCAGCTAGATGATAAATATTGTTTAATAACAAACAAAACTTGTACAGCTAAAACAACAAACTTACAAACTTAAAACGCCAAATAGAAACACTTAAAAACAAGAATAGAATTCAATGTGAAATATTTTAAACTTCCTCAGACAAAAAACATCTATTACATCACTCCCTTTTATAACCTTCACAGAAAATTACGCCAAAATCAAATTCAAATTGGAGCATGCTCAGTAGCTAAAAAATGGGAAATAGAATTTCTAAATACAATTCAAGGAATGCTTAAACAACAGCAACTGAATACTAAAAAGACAGTAATAATACATTATATTATATAAAAAATTAAAAACTAATAATTTAGATCATTCTTTTTATATAAATCATGAAATCACAACTTCTCCAACCCTTAATATGTATAAATTATTAAATATTAAATATTAAATAATAAAATGTCACAACTAATATATTCCATATAGTAAATTATCATATAACATATATTATTATTACATAGCTCCCTCCATATACACTCAAAATTATTAAAATACTTAAAATCAAATATTAAATTAATCTTGAATTTTATTACGAGTCAATGCTTTTAATTTTAAAATTGGCCCTATAGAACTTCTTTCATTTAAGCCTGGCATACAATCAACTTGTAATTTAATTTGCCAGGTAAGTTCTCTTTCTTCTAAAATTAAGTTCCACGGGGTTCTTTCTTCTATTTCCACTTGATCTATTACCATATAATTAAAATTATTATTATTACATTCATTTATATGTTTTGCTAGTGTGTTGTTTAATTTTTTATTTTTTATGGCATATTCATGCTCATAAATTCTCTGAGTGAATGTTCTCTCAGTTTTTCCTATGTAAAAGGAGAAACAAGAATTACAACTTGCAAGGTAAACAACTGCTTTAGATTTACAGTTAAACTTCTTTTTAATATAATACTTCTTATCACGTATAGTGAAACTATCTCCTTCTTGAATTTTAAAGCACCATTTACATGCTCCACATCTATAGTTTCCACTCCTCACTTTTTTACACATTCCTATATTATTATTAGATTTTAATAAATCTTTAAAACATTTCCCTTTCCTATAAACTATTTTTGGAGATTGACCTATATGGTTTTTATATTGGGCATCTCCAAACACGTTTCAGTTATTATGAAAGACTTCTTTTAATATTTGATAATCTTGTGAAAAAGTGATAACTAAGGCTTTTGAAAATTCTTCTACTCTAGTATTCTTATTTGTACTAGATGTATTTAAACTTATGGTAGTCTCTCTATCATCAAACCATCTTAAATCTCCATTACTTGCAGCACCAGTGACAACTTCACTTTTACCTTGCAAAATTGGTTTAAAATGACCATTTTACTTTTTTCAATAACTTCTAAAATTAATTTGTTTATTAACCACATTGGATATTCCTTATTAATAAACATTCTCCTTAAATATTCACATTCATTTAAGAAATCTGAATATCTTGTAATAATTTGCGCAGCTCTCACCAATTGACCTTTAATTACAGATCTTTTTTGGTGCTCAGGGTGTGCACTAGTATAATGAAGGAAGCCATTAGAATATGTTTTTTTCCTATAAATCAAGGAAATATACACTTTTGCCTCATAATCTTTCATCAAATTAATGTCTAAATAATTAATTTTATCCAAATTAATATTCCATGTAAATTTGAAAAAGTTTGTGGTTTCATTGATATAACTTAAACATTCATTTAAAATATCTATATTCTCTCTCCAGACTAAACATATATCATCCTGAAACCGATGATATGATTTAATATAATTATTATATTTACTATTAAAAATAAATGTCTGTTCCCAGGACATCATAACTAAATTTGCATAAGTTCCACCACATGATGATCCCATAGCGACCCCTTTCTTTTGGATATAATATTGATTATTACATTTTAAATGATTATTATATAATACTAATTCAATTAATTCAATTATAAGATTATTTAAGTCCTGTTGATAAGAGTAGTCCCTAGTTATGAAAGGTGGATTTTAAGAGAGAAGCAATTGAATAAGTCAAGGGCTCTGGTAAAGTCTATAAAAATTGTACCAGAGAATATGCCTTTGTCCATTGATATGATAATTTCATTGGTCAGAGACCAGATAGCTGTGGCCGTGCTCTTCCCTAACTAGAAGTCATGTTGTTTTTTTGAAAGAAGGTGGCATTTAGTAATATATTGTGTGAGTTGAAGGTAGACTATTTTCTCCAAAATTTTGCAAAGGGCTGAGAGGATGGAAATCAGCCGATAGTGTGATGGGGCTATGGTTTGTTTTTGTTTGGGCAGTGGTTTTACTATGGCAGATTTCCATATACCAGGCACAGTGTTGATAGTAAGACAAAGATTAAATTTGTGTTTTAAGGATGCAGCAGTGAAGTCATGACAGTAGTACATGAACCATGAATGGTGGCTGTCTTTTTCTGGCAGACATTCCAGATACATTTGTTCCAGTGAAGGGATAATGTCTTTGGATGAAATCTGCTGGAAATAAAAGAGAGGAAGATACCGAGGGTGAGATGAGGGAGCATTCATGGGGCTGTTTCCAGCACATTTGGAGGGATCACTAAAGTGTATGGGGAATCATCTGCAGAAAAGTTGAAGGAAGTACTTTTAGAAGTGTGAGGTATGTTATGTCCTGTGAGGTTGCTGACTTCTTTCCAAAGTTTCCTAGAACTGTATTTAAAAGAGTTTTGAAAATATATCATGACAAACATCCCTACCCATTCCGCAGTGGTGAATGTTGCCCCATTCACTCTGACCACAATGCTTTGACATTCCTCATATACACCAAACCTAAATAAAAATCTTTAAGGATTTTTCAAATGACATTTTGTCTATATTATGCCCCCTTAGCAAACACACACACACACACACACACACACACACACACACACACACACACACACACACACACACACACACACACACACACACACACACACACACACACACACACACACACACAACCTATTAATATATTGTTCACAACACTCTGCAACATTTTAAATATTTCCATTGATAAAGTCATCCAGATGAAATATACATACAGTGAAAATACTACAAAAAATTAAGTGACAGAGTTATAAAATTTGCAAATTATTAAACCAAAAGAAAAGAGTACAGAAATCTTTAAACTTTACTCAAACTCAAGCAACAAGGCAAAAGTCAAGCCCATTCTAAAAGAACTCACTAAAACTATCAAAAGAAATAAAGCATTTGCTGTAAAACTTGTCATCAAGATAAAAGCTAATAATAATACTAAAGTCTTCTACAACAATATCTAAAAATGAAGATGAAGAATTAAGGATGCAGCATGCCAGAACAAAATGGTATCTGCATAACAGAGCCAGCAGGTACAGCTAGCACACTAGCATACAAATTGTCAGGCCACAAAAGGGAACCCCATCCACTATTCCTCCCTGCAGCACATTTTTTAAAATTACATCTGACATGGTCACCACTGTTTTCTATGAGGTCAGAAACATCAGTTCCAGAGGATGAGAGAAGATAGCCGGAAGTTAATTTGTGGGTTTAAAAATAGCCTCATGTACCTCTTATGAACATTCTTAAATCAGCATTGAAAGCTAGGTATATCCGTGATGTCTGGAGGTAATCTGCTGTGGTCCCGATCCGCAATGTGATCCTGGTGTAAACCTCAATAATTACAAATCAGTCAGTCTGACAAGATAATGGGCAGAATCATCATGGAACTTATTCAAGCAGAGAGAGAAAACATTCTTCTCCACATCCTAAGCTAATACAGGTTAGCTAAAGGTGCATCATATAAACTAACCTCAGATTTTGTTATCAGAGTGTGATGGCTACTGTGGATAAACATTTACCTGTCCAGGTAACTTAACTTTATCTGACTAAAGCATTTATCACTGTACTGCATGACTTAATCATGCATAAACTCAGGGTTCTTAAGTTAAATAAAGCCATAGTAACTGGGTCCACAAATGACTACATAGTCCAATACAACAATTAGGAATAGGAGGACTTCTTTCTTTACCACTCCCTGCCACATGGGGAATCCCACAAATTTCTGTCCTGGGGCTTTCCCCTCCTTTTCAGCATCTTTTTCTCAGATGTCAAAATTACTCCACTGGCGAATCGAATATATAATGACTTAAATAACTGCAAATTTGGGGGGCATTTTCTTTTACCCCCCTTCAAATGGCACTCAACATTTCACAGGAATGATCATGCAGTAGAAAAGAATAACAGGTCGGCTTTTGACAACCCCCATCAGCTTTAGGTACTATTTATGGGTAACAGCTAAAAGCTGACAAACTAGTAAAATACATTGATGTCCTTGTAAATACTATTTTTTCACTTGATACTCCTACAACTACTGCTGTCCACAAAATCTATTGTCTCACATCTGATCCTCAGCTGTCTTGAATTCTTCACAATGAGAATCAAATGGCTTCAAGGTTTGTTTTATAACAACAGCTCTGTCTCACTCTTCTATATATCTTATTAAAGTCTTAAAGGAGCCTTATAGTGCCTGGCATTCAGAGCATTAAAATAACCCTTATTTGAAATGCTCTACTTAGAATATCCCCTACGAAGCATAATACCAAAGGAAACTTCACCTTAATTCAAATGAATGTCAGCCGCGTTGGGAAATCTGACAACTTCATATCTTAAAGACTCCCATGCCTATGGAATAAACCCTCCCGCTCAGTTAAACGTCCACATGTATTCATACCTTTAAGAAAGAGCTCTGTGACTACATAGGCACCCTTAGGTTCCAACATGAAATCTGGATTATCAAGCTTCTTCATTGCCATTAGACCTTGAGCATGTCCTGATGAGCATGCAAACAACTGGGTATCATTTTGCATTGCACATAATTATGTATAAAGATTTTACAATGCTACCATTTCTCACACATAATACAACTGTTGTATGACAAAATTTCATCATATAATATTTTTCTGCTGCAGTACAATATTCTGCCATGTGTTGCCTATGCTAATATGATTTTCAGTGCAATAAAGAACAAAAGGCAAGGCAATTAACCCACCAAAACTTTCTTTTGAAGACAGGATGTAGGTGCTAAGCCATTTTTAAGTAAAACTCATAAGTTGTGACATTAAGGGGAAGAAACTTTTCAATACCTCCCTCAGCTCAGTCTTCACATTTTATTCACACCCTCCCACTGCAGTCGCCAGCTACAACATAATTCTTTCACCTATACCTTGCATATGGTATGACACTACAAATATGATGTTCATTCTTAATTATCTATATTGATTATGTAGATTATGCAGCTAAACAGAGAACACATCACATTAAATGGAGTAGAAGCAAGTATACAGTCATACTTTTAATCTTGCAGTGTAGTACTGCCTATAAATTAAGGAAGAGCATATACTTTTGCTGGGAAATGGTTTTGCAGGACATAGGTGTATGCAATGTAACATTTTTTTTTATCAAAATATGTGACTCAAAGAGTGTGACAAATGTGGAAAGTGCATCATGTGTTGAAACATGAGATATATGTTTAACGCACTACTGTTTATAATTCCAGTGGACATCAGGGCATCATAAATTAATGGTTCTTAAAATTTGTCTGTTCACTAGTACAGAGAGATTTTGACTGCCAAGTTATAGTTCACAGTGTCTGTTAATTCAGAATGATACATATGCATACCTCCCGTATTTAGTACAGCTCCTTGTATCAGAATGTAAGTCTAGTTCTCTCTTGACCTGTGCAGGTTCGAACTTTTTATTATATCTTTTACTCAGGTGATTTTTTTGATTCTGTGACAACCACTACTTTCAATGCTCACAAGTTATGACAGCAGCCATGACTGGCTATTAATAGATACAGAAGTCATGAGAGTTAGTACTTAATCTAACATGAAGCAGCATGCACTGATTGAATGTTGTACACACAGTCAGTGGTTATTATTAGATAAAGTGTCACAAGAGCTTGGCAAATAGTGGCTCAGGGCTAACATACAGTATGTTCTAGTCATGAGTTGTACATATTATTGCACTGCTATACTTCGTTCTTTCCACTTAACTACGTATATTACTGTTGTTTTTATGGCATGTAGTAACATGATCTCTGAAGGTAATTTCTCTTTCAAAGATAGTAAGCTGTATAGGCTGTCTCTCCAACTTAAATTACATATTTCTCAGAATTATTTAATTGATGTATCAGACCATATGAGTATATGAAGGTTAACAGTAATTTCTGTATGATACCGTATTTCTTATTGCTGTCATACAGTTATTTCTTTATGACAATAATAAGAAATATGATATCTAGATTAAATATATTTAATAAAGACTGCATTGTATTATCAAAAAATACATTATTTACTTTACACTTGAGGACCTGATACGACATAACAGTAATGTGCAAAGAAACATACAAGTTTAAAATAAAGAGACACTATTTGCAAAGAAATATTGTTTTTTTTTCATAGAGCTGGTTATTTCAGACAAACTTTCAGGGTTTTAAATTAACTGTGGTCTACTACAAGCTCCTGAGTACTAGGCACTCAAACATCACTGTCTCGCAGCCAGGAATTTGAGTGTCTTGTTGCTTGTACAGCCAGCCAGTCGCACTTGAACTCAACTAGCAGTTTTGATGAGTTGTGGCCACAGTGGGGAGACAGTGGACCTGATACAGCTTGTCATAATACAGCAGCCAAGTGCAGGCAAAGTTAGTGTGCCAGCTGTTAGGAAAAAGTGAGATAAGGGTGGGAGTGTAGATAAGGGTTGTAAGCAATGATCGGGGTGGGAATGGAAAGCTTTAGATTTAGGGAGGTTTAGAGTTAGGGAGTAGACTTACGCTTAAGGGGTGATTGTGGAGTTTACATTTAGAAAGGAGGGAGTGGAATTTTAGGTTTAGGGAGTGACTGGGAACTTTAAGGTTAGGGAGGGTGGAATTGTAGGTTTAGGGTGTGAAGGGGACATTAGGGTAAGGGAGGAGAGTGCTATGGTTAGGATTAGGAATTGTGTGGTAGTTTCAGGGTTAGAGGTAGGGGTCTGATAGGACTATTACAAAAAAATAAAAAAAAAACTGGCTAGAAGAAGCTAAGTAAATGCCACACAATATATTGAACAAATGTCTTATCATAAGGCTTTAAGATGCTGCTGATTATGTAATTGATTAATTATGGTTTCTTTAATTATGTGACTCGTTCTTATATAAGAGTTAATGCATGATAATACTTTTGTCTGTTGAAGTCTCATATTGTTTAGTTAAGAGACAAAAGCACTTACCTATATACTTTTTTATTTGTTCAATAAATTGTGCAGTGTTTCTTTAGCTTCCCCTAGCCACTTTAGTATTTCTACTAGGACTATACAGTTTTATAGGATAAGATGTTGGGAGCACATGCCTTTTCAAGCAAGTGGCAGCAAATGTGTTGTGAGCTACTATCGCCACTAGTAGTAGACCAAATTAACCATGACTCTACTGAGCAGTTTTCAGAACTTCATGACCTAGTCATGACCATTTTGGGTGTCATTACGTACTCTTTATAAAGGACTGCATTTTTGTATTCTATTGAATATTTCAGGATATCAAGACACTCAAAAATATCTTTAGACTCTACATGAAATCAAAAGTAATGCAACAGTTCTAACTTGATTTTTGTGTCAAAGCATTCACTTTTACTCTTTTTTTTTTACCATAACTCTTAACAAGATTGAAAAATGTACCTTTATGCAGCAGTAGATAGGGTTTAAGATGTGCCATTGTAATAACTTAATATCTCTATAATGTTGTTGGCTTTAATAGTGTCACCTTGATCAGAACTATTATAGCAATAACCCACGCCTGGGTGTGGGTAATGCTGGATTTACCCACGGTTGGTGTGGTTTGGTCACGAGGGTGAAGCCCGAGTGGCCAGACAAAGCCAACCATGGGTAAATCCAGCAATACCCACACCCAGAAGTGGGTTATTGCTATTACACAATGACATTATTTAAGAAAAAAAAATAATTACTTTCCTTAAATAATGGCATTGTATAATGCCTCCTTGCTGCCCTTCTGCAGCTGTCTTGGTATTCTGCGGCAGTTCTGATGTACTGTGCATGCATATATTTACGCAGTACATCAGAGCTGTGGGCAAAAGCAACGGAGAAAGCAAGATATCTGTTGCTTTTTACAGCCTGTCTCGCTATGTTAAATGAGTTTAACATAGCGAGGCAGCTTTAAAAAAAGCAACAGAGAATCTCCGTTGCTTTTTTTAAAGCTGCCTCGCTAGGTTAAACCCATTTAACATAGCGAGACAGTTTTGAAAAAAGCAACGGAGAAAGCAAGATCTCCATTCCTTTTTAAAGTGTCTCGCTATGTTAAATGGGTTTAACATAGCGAGACAACTTTAAAAAAAGCAACGGAGATGCTCCGTTGCTTTTTGTAAAAGCTGTCTCGCTATGTTAAACTCATTTAACATGGCGAGACAGGTTGTAACAAGGAATGGAGATCTTGCGTTCTCTGTTGCTTTAAAAAAAAAAAAAAAACGGACCTTTTTCCATTACTGTAACTCTGATTTGCAACATGCACGCTGACCAATCAGCGTGCATGTTTTGGAATATTAATGGGGGGGTCGTTGTATAATAGCTGTTTCACAATTGTTTTGGAAAGTTGCAGAGTGACTTTATAATTACTATTTTGTCCAGAATTTCACCCTACCTACCTATAGAGCCATATCTATGGTTTGAAATTTAACATTTTCTTCTAAACTGTTCATAATGAAACACATGAGCAGTAGCTTAATTAGGTATACACTGTACATAGGCAGGAAAATTGTATTTTGTGTGTGTGTGTGTGTGTGTGTGTGTGTGTGTGTGTGTGTGTGTGTGTGTGTACGCTCTTGTGTTTCATCTTCCACTAGTCAAAATTGCATTTAAACTGCATTTTTGTCACATTATACATGTCAAAAGGAATTGATTTTTAAACAAATAAATATTATTTGTAGTCCATGTTTACACTTACATGTTTATAATATGATTCCAATATATACTGATTTTTTTTTTCCTTTTGCTATAGTATATTTTCTCTCAGGGGTGTTGTAAAAAAAAAAGCATGAAACCGGGCAAACTAATACCAATAAAGGTAAACTAGTGTATCTTTTAATTTAGCATTACATTGATGGTACAATTAGACTTTTCAGTAATATTTACTGGAAAATCTCATGGCACATCTATATGACAAGTATTAAGCTCGTGATTTTAGACTTAGACAACAGGTACCTCGGTCTTCACATCATGCCTCTCAACTTTCCAGATTTTCACAGAAAGCCCAGATTTTTGCTTCATATTTTTTGTCTGTACCTCATAAAAATTAGCATTTTTTTTGGCAAATCACTGAGGATTGAAGTTACTAAATAATGATATATATTTGAATTTCATACTTGAGATCCTTCAGAAAATGCATGTTATTCTGGCACCTTTGTGAATTTATAAGAGCAATATTTAAAATCTGTACCTATTTCTGGGCCTTTGTCCCCCATTATTTTAGGCTTTGTCCAGATTTCTTACCCTAAGAACTTGATATGTATGCTTCAGTGCTTGTGTGTCATTTCATATAGCATTTATGTATTTATTTTATTTTACTTATTTATTTTTGTATTTGTTTATGAGGACAGTCCAGCTAGGAATGGTGCTCCTTTCGGCGGAGACGCAGGGAGAAAAGCTCTACACAATACACATACATTGTTTACAAAAGGTTACAGTAAGAGAAATTAGTGCACATCTTATAAAAACATTACTATCAGTTATGTGATTAATGGTTAGAGGACAAAAAGCACACATTACAGAGATGAGTAGGTATTCTTAACAAGAAAACCAAAAAGAGAAAAGAAATAAGCTATGTTGCACATCAACATCAGATGAGCAGAGCTACAAGATTACAGAAATATCTTATTTGCATTGTACATATTACACACGAGGGTTTACAGAGTGGTCCTAGCAGCAGGGAACTCAGAAAAGCGACTACCTTCTGGATTTAAGTATCTTTGCTTTTTTTTCAATTGAAATAGCTTCTGTAGCTTACCTTGAACTAGCCTGAACTGTTTTTTAACTGAGTCTAACCACTTGGTTTCTTCACTTCCAGTGATGGCAATATATTCCTGTCTTTCATCCCGTGTTGTTCACATTTTATCCTCTCCTCAGAAACCTTTCACCATTGTCTCCAAAGTCACATTGTCCAGGTGGTTGTCTGATTGCATCATGTTTGTCTATATATCCAAGGGACTGTCACTGCCTAACAAACCTAAAGCACATTTAACAAGAGTGACAGCAACCTCTATAGCTTTCTTTTCTAGAGTCTCTGTCGGTGACATTTATGCTGCTGCTACTTGGTCTACATTGCACACATTTGTCTCTTATTACAAGCTAGACCCACAGTCTAGGTCTAGGCCTTAGTTTTCTCCACTATCCCCTGGAATATCTGTCCATAAGTCCTCCCAGGGTTTGTGGTAGCTGGGGACTCTAGCACATAATTTCAGATGGATGGAAAAACATCAGATGTGAAAGTTACATACTTACCATAACACTAGATCAATGTTCTCTTGTTCCTTCCATCTCAACCTTCCATCCCTCCATCCTTCCACTCCACCATCTAAATAGTAATCATCTTAGGCTATCAATTGACTGTACTGGACCTGTCCAAAGTCTTATCTTAAATACAGTCCTTGACCGCAGTTAGTGATCATTTCCAGTTGCTTTTTTCACTATAAATAGCAAAAGTTGCAGACTTCTTATAAGTGGACAAACCAGGTCTGAGGAACTGTTAGAGTGGAGGGGGATTATACAGATAGTGTAATAAACCCTAATTGGCATCTGTCAATCATGCCCCCTAGCACCTTACAACTAGGGAGACTGCCCACTTAAACTCACCCTAGCTATGCTTCTGCTGAGTACTTCTTTATATATTTTGCTCATGGGAAATCATTTTCTCTGACTTTCAAATGAAAATGACAGCGTCCCATACTCAGTGACCTTTGCCTTTCATAAAGAAAACAACTACTTCTGGTTACCGTGACTGTGTTTTCTATTTCCACCTGTGATATAGTAGCAGTATATCTAATTTCTTGTTCCTGTTGGATTATCCAGAAATGTTTATCACTTCTGTGAAGTGCTAAGCATCATGATCTGGTGTTTTTTTAATTTCAGCAGTTGAATAAAAAATGGCTAGATATACAAGTATTTGAGATGCTGATCTAGCCACATTCTATTCAACTAGTGAAAATAAAAACATATCAGATTATGGTGCTTAGCACTTCCAAGTATTTCTGAATACCCATGTGTGTTATTTTAATTCTTGGTAGTCCAGTTTGCATTAATATAATTATATTATTGTTTAATTTCTCAAATATATGTAAACCCTCATATATTCCCTTAAAAAGCATTTGCAGAGCTCAATCACACAACCAGAGTTGTGAATTAATAAATAAATGTATATGTACAAAATAACATCCTTAACTATGAGCCCAAGGGAATAGTGCAACTTCATCATGAAGTGTTATTTCCATAATTATACAGAATGCAGTCAAAACGATACAACCAGAAATTCATTTACTAAATATAATTACTAAATGAGAGGCTGACACAGGTAAAGAAAGCTTAGTAAACAGGATCATAAAACAGAGACAAAGGAAGTGCCCAGATTAATTATTTCAGAAATGGCTAACTTCTTAATCATCAGGAAAGAAAGTGTAGCTTTTCTGCAGAAGAGCTGATAAGACATTGGTATCCTAAACTAGGGAATGTGGGTTCCAGTTCCCTTTGGAGTACTGTACTTTTAATGGGAAATGGGAATTTAATAGGAAGACATGGCTAGGTTAGCTTATTAATCGCCTATGAACCTAAGAAACTAAGAGCAGCATTATCTACGAGGAAGAAGGGTAAGCCCTATTTAACAAAACAGGAAAAACTCTTAAGACAAAGATATATGTTTACTGGTTACTTTTCATCTGACCAAAATCTCTGACTAAATTGCTAGCCTTGGAGCTCTACAAGTTAACTTACTGCAGGACAGTCTGACACCTATGGAACTGTGTCATAATATAATTATTGTTAATAATGTCATCTCATTCTCTTGTGATATATTAAATAATTCTGACCTGAAGCTACAAACATTGAGTACTCACATTCAGTCCAGTACACTACTGAGACAAGGCACGTAGAACACACTGCTGCCAGCAAATGACAGAGAACAACTTAATATAGAATATCTTGTCAAGTCAGTGATGTGTTGTGGTTCAGTGTAGGGAGTTCTGCCATTCATTTGTATTAAAATACTGCCTTACTCACTTTTTAATACCTGCTGCATATCTCAGGCATACCAGGGTGACAACTATTTAAATCATGCTTTTAAAGCAAAATGAAGTTAGAAAGCCATTTACTGCAATATTTTATCCATCTGTCTGAAAAACTGTCAGGTGCTCGCTGTGGACACTGTGATGATGTGATTCTCTGAAGGTGTTACTGCAGGGAAGGAGAGAGATTGAAAAACTCTCAGTTTGTGCATCAGGAGTGACAAAGAACAGTAGTATACTCTGCGCTCAAGTGCTGCAAGTCTACATAAGAATAGAAGTTAGTGGTATGAATATTTTTCATGTAATCTGCTTTACCTTCTTAAATATATTTTAGTATTAACAGTATGTAAAGCACAGAGCAGCATTTGAGTGTTTTGATGGCTGGCTATCACAAAATAAGCACACACACACACACACACACACACACACACACACACACACACACACACACACACAAATAAACATAGCAACAGGGAATGAATTATCTAGATGAAATTATGTTGAGAGTTTTTGCTTTCCCACAAGATTAGTTTTTGTACAAGTCACATTACAGCCGGCCATTCAGTCATAAAAATCTGAACAAGTACGAAACATATAAACACGCTATAATCTCAGCATACTGAGATGAATACAAGCATGTTTGGCATTTTGATACCAAAATCCTTTTCCTTTATCTGCCTTATTTTTCTTGACCAAGATTCAGAGCAGTCTGGGATCCCAGACATGGAAATGTTCCAGAGTTGACTGAAGAAACAGTCCTTACACAACTCTTTGACTCATCTTTTAGTAATGATTAATACAAATTTCATTTTTGTCTCAGTTGTCTTTCAGTGTTTTCCTAAATTGATAAAATAAAATAATGTTATAGTAAAATAAGCAGGCTTTCTTGAACATAAATATTCAGTATGTCATCTATTTTCCAGCTTCAGTTTTGGAATGGGATCTGAACTTCCAGTGGAAGTAGGGAATTTTTAGGGCACATTTTTACCTACTTAGATATTCTCATTGGTGGAAAGTTTTGACTAAACTGTGGCTGTTCTATGTCCCTTTGTATCCTTGATATTAGTTGTCTTTGCTCTCTTTCTTTTTTACATCCTGCTCCTGTTGAAGAGCTTGCACTTTAAGTTTGTGTCTCATTTTACGAAGTTGGGAGACTTCTTCATGTTACCCCATTTCTGTCCCTGTGCCCTACAAGTAAAATGGTGCTGGTTTCTACCTTGTCATCAGAGGGTTTTTCTCATTATTATGACTTAGTGCTACACTGCCTCCATCATATGCAGAGAAGCACATAAATACAGAATATGCTGTCACAAAATGATTTCTGCAATTTCACGTTCGCCAGATTCTTTGCTTACAGGATATATTTTCATATTCCATATCCATCACTAAAATTATCCTAAGTGTGCCACATGCAGTAGAATGCACCAGCCAATTTTATCTGTGGAAAAACTAGTCTATTTCATGTTATACTGCTCAGCCTGCAGTAGAATAATACATGATATTCAACAATTGATTTTTTTATGACATTGGGAATTAAACCACAATACTAAGCATCCTTCGTTTTTGGTGCATATTTTATTTGTATTAATCGGATAAGTTCTCTGAAACTGCATATCTCCTTTCCAGTTCCAACATGTGTGTATATGCATAAGTGTTTGAGTGTGTGTGTGTGTGTGTGTGTGTGTGTGTGTGTGTGTGTGTGTGTGTGTGTGTGTGTGTGTGCGTGCATGCGTGCATGCGTGCGTGTGTGTGTGTGTGTGTGTGCTTGCGCGAGTGTGTGTGTGTGTGTGTGTGCATGCGTGTGTGTGCGTGTATGTGTGTGTGTGTGAGTGTGTGTGTGTGTGTGTGTGTGTGTGTGTGTGTGTGTGTGTGTGTGTGTGTGTGTGTGTGTGTGTGTGTGTGTGTGTGTGTACATGTACATGTGGTATAACATATACATGATAATTTCAGAACAAATCTGCAAATTTCCTTTTTCTTACACTATACATAAAATAAAACATAATGTATTTATATATATGATAAGGGAACACTACTTGCATATTATATTTCAGAGGACAATCAATTCTATAAAATATGGAAATGTTGAAAATCAACATGTTCCATTTCTATTCTAATAATGACTTAGATTGTCTGTCCTTCTGTTTTGACACTGTTTGTGTGGATATAGCTTGTTAGGCGGTATTATTAACAACAGGTCCAATAACAGGTCACTGTATATCATACATATACACCATAAATGTAGTTAGGTGTGGTGGTTGGCTGAAAACAAGCTGATATATAACAGATATATCATATTACAGTGGGACACTATTCTATCAACTGGCATATAATGTTACTGATACTTATTTATATGGGAGAGCTGGTGCTGGCTGCTGGAGAGGAATGTGAATCCATGTTTTTGAAATCCAAATGTAATTTTTTTTGTGCCTAAATTCATACAAATCATAGCCTGCTATGCAATGTTCAAACTTCAGCAGTGGGCGCTATGTGTTCAGTGGAGTTAAATATGACTAATTACATCAACTATTTCATAATTCTTCTCATTCATTTATTTCATCAGTCTTCCTACTGTATCCAGCCAATCTTGGTTTTTGTTTGCAGAGAGGGAGCTTGCTTGTTGTAATTCAAGCAAGTGGAAACATTAACCATTTAAAAAAACTGACATGTAACCATTGAGTATTCTTCAGTAAGCAGTCTGAGTATCTTCTGGCTGAGTAAGCATCTCAGCTCTAGTTGATATAGTAGCAGCCACTTGGTTATGTAGTAGAAGTGGTTTTTAGTTTATAATTAATAATAAATAATGTTGCCGTGAACAACAAAAAACAAAGAAAAAAAAACTTGAAAGAAAAAAAAAAAAGGGAAAAGTGAAGGGAGACAAAATCCTCCAAAAGCTGTCTCAGCCAGATAGTTCCTGAGAGCACCAAAAAAAATCCCAAAGCTAAGATTACAAAAGAAATTGCCAAAAAGATTCCAAGGAAATGGCAAAGGCATTTTAGCTGCTATGTCAAGAATCTAGAATGCTGCTCATGGCATCTGATATCTGGAATACACTATATTCCCATTAATTCGATTCAGTGCCAATACCATGATCTGATAAAGATCCCCTCAGGTCTCACCCCAGCCAGACCTCCTTCATGGCCCTTGAAGGATTCCACAATAAAAAAATACTTCCCACATTAAGAATACAGGCACCACAGTACAGAGAAGTCCCACATCATGGCCTGTGATGCACAAAATGAATTACAAAATGAACTGGCACCTCATCTCAGTGTCATGTTACATCATGAACCCATGTTCCCAGCGCATTGCCAGTTGTGCCACTCCACACAGCGTGTGCCACCTGATCCCGAACTACGGCCCCATCAGTCCCTGAACCTGAACTACTGCCCAGGGGATCGATTGTCATCTGCAAGGCCATGCCCCCAGTAACCTTGAACACTGACCCCACCCAGACATTGATGGGGTTGGTTGAACATGGACCCACCCAGCCCAGGTTCATTCAGCTGACACGTCTGAGACCCATGAATGGTAAACAGCCTTTTGAATCAGTCTCAGGAGCCATGGGCCTTGAGGTAAAGCCACCCACAGCCACTATTACTGCTAAGGCCTTTGACACCATCCCCTGACCCCGCTCGAAATTACTGGCTTGTTCCCCAGTAATCACTGTAATAGTCACTGACTCTCTGCTGGCTGATTCCCTACACACTCCAATGGAGTAAAAAGGGCTCAGTCCATCAACCTCCACAAGGTAAACCACAGGGTGGAGTCCTGTTCCAACACTAGGGGACTCTGGAGTGGCCAAAACTTTGCAGATTCAGTCAAAGGACCAGCCCATTATGGAATCTACTGTGGCTAACATGATTTGCACTGGCCACCAAAAAACACACAGATTAGTGAATCATGGCCAGTGTGGATAGGCACTTAAAATGTGACAGAATGGCAGAAGTGCCATGGGCCCAAATGCCATACAGGTCAGCTAGGAACTTCCCCACTGTGTGTCCTAAGACAAAAGGGGACACCCATGATGTGGGTTGACAGGTAACACTACAATCACACTGAAAGACATGAATACACCTTCATGAAACAGAATCATCATCAAGGTCAGCTCAATTAGTCTTGAATCACCATTGTCCCACAAATCTCATCCCTGCATTTAACCCAGTCAACTAGGGCAACCTTCATTTCCCTATTAGTCATTGCTTAGAATAGGCTTTTCATAACTTCTATCTTTTCCCTAGCCCCACCCTATCCTATCACCATTATCTTTCTGCAAGCTCCTCTGGCTATTTCCCTCTTGTCCCTTTGCTTTATTCTATCCTTTTCTTATACCTGCTATCAATGACTCTTCCCCCTTATTAAAATTTAATGATATAAATCTTGAAAATGAGCCAAAAGCTCAGCTAGACTAACCCGGTTAACAAATGTAAAATAAATAAATAAAAATAAATAAAATACCCCTCAAGACATCTGCAACAACTGGAAAGGTCGCAGAAAATACCCCACTAAAAGAATCACAGGCCTAAAGCAGATGTACTATGCTGGCCGTCTTAAAAAACTCCAACTATACTCTGTTGCATATTGTCTACTCCGAGGCGATCTCTGCTTAACATACAAGGCCATGTCAAATCCCAATCCCTCAGAGCCACACTCTCTAGGGATCTAAACCTTGTCATCACAATAAACAAAACATGCTGGAGGGATAGGTTCCTGACCCAGACTCTGGAATAGACTGCCCATATATGTCAAGCAGAACGCCTCTTTAGCCCTCTTCAAAAGGAACCTTGATGATTGGATGGGAGAAAGGAAATTCACCCCGAGGATCACATCAGTTGCCCTGCTAGACATGGCTCCAGGGAAGTAAATAGTGTGGGAAAAAATAGCCAGGGAACTGTTATGGCTAGGCTTGTATAGGTCCTAGGACCGATAGCCTAGTACCAGCCTATGAACCTATCCAGCACCATGGGACAGAATGATTTCAGTTTTAAGAACTGACCTGGATTATAATTGGCTTTGAACACAGCATTATGCACATGTTTTCTGAACCATAACTAATTATCAAGGGTGAAACCACACAATTTTGCTCAGACTGCTTCAAGAAAGGTGTCTTTTGAATTGATGGAGGAATTGGATTGCCTCTAATATATAATACTAATGTTAGAATGACAAGGAATTTGGCTGTTGCTGTCTTATAGATGCCATAATTGTAGTAAACCATAGCTGAGTTGCCCTCTAGCACTAAGTTGTGGTGATTGTATGTCATATTGGACTAATTTGACTTTGTCCCAAAATAATAACATTGAGTAGCCTTCGTTGAAATCTTTATGAGTCTCAGTGGCAAACAGTAGTTGGCAGATGTCAGCATTTCATCTGACCATTTGGGATGTATTTGGAAGATAGCAGCATGCCATCAAATCAGTTGGGATGTATTTTATTCACACAGTACTTGAATCATTTTAGTGGAAAAGAAGCATTGCTTGGCTAACAGTACTGAACGCTTTGGAGAGATAAACAAAAGACTTATCCAACAATGCAGCCATGATCTAGTTGGTCTAAAGATTATATTTCCTGTCATGTTAAATATAAATGTATTATATGGTGCCAGTTAACAGTCAGTGATAACTACACGGTAGTCTTGTATCCATTTTGTTCAGGATAAAAAGTCCAGTTTGGTATACTGTTTTTGTAATATGTCAAAAAATGTTGCCATTTCAGTCTTCTGTTTATATGTGTGTGTGTGTGTGTGTGTGTGTGTGTGTGTGTGTGTGTGTGTGTGTGTGTGTGTGCATACATCTCTCTCTCTATACATATATATATATATATATATATATATATATATATATATATATATATATATATATATATATATATATATACACACACACACACACACACACACACACACACACACACACATGCACGCACATATGGTTTAACTTCAAAATGTCGCAGCCCACATTGCTGAAGGTGAAAACGGCGTGACCAGAATGTCATAAGTGCAGAATCACAAACTCCCGGAACATAGTCTTCTTCTCCGGGAAAGTAACCACTTGGTACCGACGAAAAGACACAATGGGTAGGAAACCACACCCATCAAAGTGGGGGGCTTCGCTTTCCCACCCCCTACTTAAATTTACCAAATCCGAGATCACACTACAATGGAGAAAGGGCAAAGTTCATCATGATGGCCAAGTGATTACTTTCTCAGAGAGGAAAGATGATGTTTTGGGCCTTCGTGATTCTGCACTTATGACGTTTTGGTCTCGCTGTTTTCAGCTTCGACAATGTGGGCTGTAGCATTTTAAAGGGGAACCATATATACATACATATACATATATATTTAATTAAAAAAACATGACATGCTGGAAATGAGCATGCACATTGAAAGGTTGCCATTTATTTGTCAGAATGATTTTGTGCAAACAAATCTTGCATTTAAGTATATCATAACTATAAAATACAGACATTTATTTCAAACATCATTAAATATTCCCTGTTTTATTCAATCAATATAGCTGTTTGCTTGAGCCCCTTAGTGTTATTATTAACAGCACTCACATTGCATAATAAGGACGAGTAAACCAATAATGGATGGGAATAGCTTTATCTGGTGCAGATTTACTCTGGAACAGTAACAAACATTAATCAGAAAAATCTGTTCATTGGAGCAGGTTGGCCTTATTCCATCATATTTACAAGCAGCAGTAAGTAACAGGTTCTGTTTAACTGCTAAATTTGCTCAGGGGTTGTATCCCATTTCCTTATGTAAATTAGATACATTTGTGCATTTTTTGCAGGCTCGTGATGCAAATGTTCAGTGGTCACATAACGTCAGTGACTAATCCAATTGTCACATCACTTTGGAGGCCTAGGGCTCCCAAAGGCTTAATCTGGCCTTGTGATTACACATTTAAAGCACATACATCACTGAAAGAATTGTTGATTCCATGGCATGAAAATAGCTGTGCCTTAGCTGTTGTTTACTCAGGTATGTAATACAGGTGGCCAGGCTTTGGGGACTTGCTAAGAAAAATGATGCGACATCTGTTAGATTCTGATAGGGTAATATGGTCTGTTTACACAATGTCTGACCAATAGTGTGCATCAGTAGTGATCGTCATGACAGGGCAAAATGGCCACTGTTGTCAATGACTGATCAATAATGTCTGTAACAAACTTCCCAGTAAAGGAAAGAAAATGCAAGATTTCTGAGTACTCTACATGCCTGTATAAACACACACACACATGCAAACACACACAGAAACACACACTCACTGACATTCATATGTATATATGCAGTTACGCATGCTCATTAGTGTATATACCCCAGAAGCAGTGAAGAAATGACCACTGGGAAAGCATTTAGAAGTTGCATGAAGCCCTGGCTACTTGGCTGCCCGTTAGTACCCCCACTTTATTTCTACATCACAGGCAGCCCTGCCAAAGGGACTATCTGAGGTAAAAAATGACAACAGAATAGGCTTCTGAATGCAACACATGACATGAGTCATTGACTCAGAAAACCCTCAGCAGGACATACACTTGGTCTTACATTAATTTGTTCAATCTCCTGAGCTTGCTCCACATTTTCTTGGACATGCTGGCTTAAGGTGGCAGTTAGTGAGATTTAGTTACTTGCTAGCTTAGTAGACAATGTTGGGCTGGCCTGATGTCAGTGCACCTTGGAGAAAGAACAAGATATGCATTACATTGCTTTTTGTGTTTATATAGGTGAGCTGTTAGCATAATAGTGGCATGTGGTACACTAATGGTTATGTCTAGTACTTAGTCACTTTCCAGCTGCTGCTAAAGACATGCTAATACATTAAGATGTTAATATATGCTTTTAAATAAAATATGCAAGGGGTAGTGCCAACTGGACAATCAGATTAGTTCTAATTAAGAATACGTATAAAATCCTTTTATGTTTTATGCAAAATATTCAAATATATTCAGCTCCTGAAGATGCAGGATTCTGCCCAAACTGGCTTGATGTTTTATTTGGGATACTTAATTTGCACTTTAAGGAGCTGTTACTATATGTTTTATTTTTCTTAAATGTAAGGTAGATGCTATGTTTGGAGGGTGACATTTGGTAGCATTAAAAAATCCAGGTTTGACAACAAAAAAAACCAAGATAGAAAGCAAGCAAGCAGTGCCCGAGGCAGTGTACATTGTATCTTATAGCAAATAAGTAACTGATGATAAAAATAGCAGAATAATCAAAAAGAGCAATAATTATTTTAATGAGTGTGATGACCATGACCTGGCCCAGAAATCAAGGAGCCTCAATCCTCACCACTAACACCAGGGAGGTTATCTCCTAGAAGAGGTAAGGATATCTAATACAAACAGTAAAGTACAGTTTCCCTTAAGTGCACACAGAGATCACAGTCAGTCTGGGGCTGGTTGCTCCCTTGCTCTCCAGGTCCCCAATAATACTCCCCACTGGCACAGCTATAGGGTCCAGATCTCAGCCTAGCTGGCAAGCTAACCTCCAGTACCTTCTCTGTCCAATCAGTGCTTTGTGTCCCTGCCCAGGTAGCTGACACACCACACATACACACTTTGAGAAGTGGTTATACCACCACACTGACCCTCCTGGGAAAAAGGCTGGCACAGGTGCTCCAGCTGTGCTCTTGTACCCAGGCTATACAGTGATAATTACTGCCACCACCAGCTAATAAATATCAGCTACTCAAAGGCCCTTAGAAGGGTGTCCAGTTATTACTGTGCAATATTATTATCTAATGGAAGTATGACTAACAGTCAAGGCTTACTTTAGAGTGACCTATTACAATAACCTCTATAAATATGCAATGTACTCTAAGAGCTTATCTCTACACAAAGCAGCCACAGGTAGAAGGTTTTAAAAATATTTAATAATAAATAATTAAAACACAAGACAAAACTACTACACCACAGAGATATCTAAGAGTTCAGAGATCACACAGAAACTTAAAATAATACAGTAGGACAGGTCTGATTTCAAAGAAAAATACCTAATTAATCTTTACTAGCTTTAACTATTCTTACAAGAAATCACAGTGCTAAAACTTACATGTGAGCATAAGGCAGAGTGCTGGTAAGTTGGATTTCCAAAGTCAAAATGCTCTCTAGTCTCTTGTGAGACATAGTATTTAAACATTTCTAACAAACATGTTTGCTGGGTCCATCCCCAAATTACATAATTTTTAACACTTAGGTTTTCCCAAGCAAACAAACTGCATTATTTAGCAATCTAACGAACTTACAACAATAGAAGACATTTCACATGTATATTCTAACAGAAACTAGAGCAATAACGCACCTTCCACATCTAAATTCTGGTCATAAATGTTAGCCTTAAAACAATGGGCATGAAACCTTCATCTAGACTCACTGGAGCCGAATTGTAAAACATTAAAGAGATTCATAAGATCGTTTCAACTTAAAAAGACACATTTGAAATACTTGGCTTGGTTTTCCTTACAGCAGATGGCAATGTTGCAACAATCTTGAAGTTTACATTTTACAGTGTTTTCTTACATTTAAAAACACAAGCCTGTATTTTACATTTATTTATACAGTTGATAGAATTATATATCAAATTCTATTTGACTAGGCTGGCAGCCTTCACCCTTCTCTCCCCAATCGTCACAACGAGTACATCAAAAATTTCCATGACATGACTATATTCATATTTAGTCGTCACTTCATTGTACTTTAAAAATTAGGCTATTCATCAGAAACTTTTGTACCTCTCTTCACCAAATATGCATAATTTGTTGCATTACTTTACATTTAAAATATCTCTGGCATTCTGGGTATGAAAATGGTTAGCTCTTAAATTATTAACTTATAGTGACAAACTTTTGTATTCTAACTAATTATTCGGCTAGTTTGGCAAATATGAAATAAATGCCATCTTCAGCTGTTCACAGTATATAATATTTATGATCTGCAGCTGTAAAAACACTATGTTTTAAAACTCTAACCTTTAATTTAGCAGTACTGTTGGGAATAGATAATGCTATTAAAGCAGGACTACATATTACAGTTCTTTACCATTATTGCAACACCTTCATCAAAAGATTTAATGACATGTCAGGGCTCATAAGCCTCTTCTGCACAGTGCATTCATTACTGTGTTTGTGGAGAATGGCACAGCTACTTGTGATCAAGAGAGTAACTACTGCTCCAGCTGCAATTATGCTGAAGCTACTCAGTGTGTGTGTGTGTGTGTCAGAATGTGTGTGTGTGTGTGTGTGTGTGTGTGTGTGTGTGTGTGTGTGTGTGTGTGTGTGTGTGTGTGTGTGTGTCTGTTTTTGCATGTCTGTGTGTGTGCATGTGTGTGTGAGTGTGTGCATGTGTACGTGTGCATGTGAGGGGGAAGTATGCAGCTATCCTCCTGCACTCAGTTTAGTAATAAGCCTGTGACATTTGGAGTGCAGTACAGCGGCATGTTAAAAAGTATGGTAAACATGCTGTGCAGTATGCCCCAGGATTTTCAATAAACTGGATCAGGGAAATCCAGTAACCACAAAAGACTGGGGGGGGGGGGTTTGTAGGTATTACACCATGTCATGACAGTTGTCATGCACTATCCATCCTGTTTTTTATGCAAGTGCCCTTCATTCTTCCAGTGAAACACATCATACACAATATTTATACCATATAGCATCTTTCCACCAATATTAACATGATATATGCCAGATTA
>NC_056726.1:1401054301-1401136801 GCF_019279795.1 Protopterus annectens
AATAATTACACTCAATCCAAAACACTCACAAAAATATATATATATATATAAACATATCAAAAACATGTATACAAAATATATATACAAAAGATATGCATACATGTATATGTATATGTACTGTCCTAATAACAATAGCCTTATCAGCAATATTAAAACCTGATGCAAATGAATATGAAAAACTTAATAAATAAATATAACTAATATTATAAAGATCATGTATACATCACTAATCATATATATGCACTCAACTGAATAAGGATAAAAAAGCACATATAACTTAAAAATATATATGCATTATTAAATAAATATGCATGTAGAGTGCAAGGGATGTATGATTAATCATTTACGTAGCCTACGTGTCCTTAAAAAAGGTTTAATGGGAACAGACGAGTTTAGGCCTGGGGTCATGTCAGATCTGAGCCTCATGATCCATGTGGCTTCCCTGGTCTCAGTGAAACCCCTAACATCACCCCCTCTAGGTCCAAGCTCTATTTGTTCTATTATGCAGAACTCAAAAGAATGTGTATCACCTCCTGTCATCACATGCTTTGCTAATGCATTAGTGGTTGTACCAGTTCTTATATTATACAGATGTTCACGTATTCGCTCTTTCAGCATCCTGTTGGTTTTCCCTACATAATAGGCCTGGCATCCCTCACAAGTAGCCAAATAAACTATATTCTTAGTCTCACAATTCCCATTCACTCTAAACTCATATGTCTTATTATTCCCTGGATGAACAAAATAACTTAATGGATTAATATACTTGCAATATTTACATTTATTGCACTTTTTGGTTCCAAAATTGAGGGGTGGGGTTATATATTCTTTTGGATAACACAATAATCTCTTCAGATTCTTTTTGTTTTTATATACAAATGTAGGATTCTCTCCAACTATCTCTTTTATAGTATGATCTACTGTTAAAACACGCCAATGAGTTCTGATAATGTCCTTAATTACACCTACATCAGAGGTATAAAATATAGGATATACAGTACCTCTATCCTCATTGACTAAAACATTATTGTGTGTTCTATTAGCTGTATTACTCTCATCTGTCTCATCTATGATATTAAAGTATGGTGCAGCACGACCCCTCCTAAGACTAGTTATATCTTCAATGCCTCTCAATACATCATTGGTTGAATACCCACGTTCTATTAACCTCTCATTTAAATCACGAATCTCTTGGTAAAAACCAGTGTCACTAGGATTATACCTCGAGATACGAATAGCTTGTCCTTTAACTATATTGTTGTACACATAACCAGGATGCATACTTAATCGATGTAAAAGTACATTTTTATGGCAAAGTTTCCTAAATACTCCCGTATTCACTAACCCATTTGGTAGCTTCTCAACAAAAATGTCCAAAAAAGGTAGTCTCAATGAAGAAAATTCATGTGTAAACTTCAAATAGCTGGTATGTGAGTTCAGTTCAGATATGAATATCTCTAAATCTCTGGATGTACCTGTCCATAAAAGGAACAGGTCATCTACAAACCTCTTATAAAAAGGGACAAATTTCTTAAACAATTCCATTTCAAACATGTAACTCCGTTCCCATTCAGCCATAAAGAGGTTGGCGTAGCTATTGGCACAAGATGTGCCCATAGCTACGCCATCTCCCTGTAGATAAAAGTTCCCATTGAAATAGAATATGTTCGACTCCAATACCATTCTAATAAGTAACATAAGAAGTTCTACTTTACTACTTAACATTTGTGTCTCTCTTGTTATATAGTTCTTAACTAATCTTATTCCTTCATTATTGGGAATAACAGTAAATAATGACTTAATATCTAAGGTAACAAAATAATACTCATTTAGCATGGGACTAATTCTATAAAAGTCATTAAGATCCAATAAAAAATTCTTGGTATCACGTAAGATTACCATATTAGAGTCTACTACTGGCCTTAATTAGGTGCTCAATGTATATGGATAGGGCTCTGTAACCCACCCATTGCCTGCCACAATGGGTCTTAATGGGGGTCTAACCCATCTTTATGCACATTTGGAAGTCCATGTATAATCGGAATTAATGGGTGTTCTACTCTGAAATAGTGATATAATTCTGTACTAATCCTATTGCACATATGTAAATCATCTATCGTATCTTTAATATTCATTATAATCGAATCTATCTCATTTTTGCTAACCTGTTTATAAAAATTACTGTCAGACAACATCTCATCCATTTTTCTGGTATAGTGGATCGTGTCCATAATCACTATACCCCCTCCCTTGTCTGCCGGTCTTATTACTCTATTTGTATCATTCATTAAAATGTTCAGTGCTTGTCTTTGTGGTAGCGTTAAATTCGATTTATTATTTCTCATCCTCCTCTTATTACTATAATTAAATAAATCATCTTCTACTAGTTTACTAAAGGCAGTTAATAAAGGGTGTAATGGGGGAGTGAAAGTACTAGGTTTCCTGAAACTCCTAGCAGTTAAAAAACCTGTCTCATCACTATCTTTGAAAAAGATTTTCAGGGAAATGTTTCTAAGGAATAACTTAAAGTCCCTTAAAGTTTCTTCATACTGACTGTATGACGTGGGAATAAACGAGAGACCTCTGGTTAACAATTCTTTCTCATAGGTGGTAATGGGGTATGAGGATATATTAAATACTAACTGTTTGTCTTCCCTTCCCACATCTTCTTGATATTCCGACCCATGGGTCGCTGCGGTGAGAGTTTCCTCTTCTGTCTGCCCCTGCTGGAGGAGCGCATCCTTCCCTCTTTTCTCTCTAGTCTGATGGGGAAAGGGTGTGTAGCACTAAAATTCAATCCATTATCTAATTCCCTAGTGCCTCTCTGAGCTGGTAAAAAATTACCACTATTAGAGTTAATATTAGTGGTTTTCTTCCTAACTACCATGTCAGTAGTTACTATATCAGTATTAACTGTATTAATAGCCAATATGTCTCTCTGTAATTTGGATCTTTTTTGATCCAATAAACGCCTCCAAATTACAGAGAGACATATTGGATTTCCGAAGAGGAGATATCTTTACTTGGCCGAGAAACGCCGCTAATACTAACTTTAACTATGGTATGGAATTAAGACAATCGTCACAGAGGAATGCGACTGCTCCTCGAGCTATTAGTACTAATGCAGATGTGAATAATGGCATTAATTGTGATAAGTTACCTATGCGAGATGTTGTGAATAATAATGCCACGTCTAGTGATGTAGTGCAAATTGCACATGATTCAGATACACACAATCTGTTACCATCAGTTACAGACGGAGAGCTGAATCAATCTGTAATTTTAAATTCTAGCTTGACTAACACTGATACTGTCAGAACAGCTATTAATACAGCTAATACTGATATAGTAACTACTGACATGGTAGTTAGGAAGAAAACCACTAATATTAACTCTAATAGTGGTAATTTTTTACCAGCTCAGAGAGGCACTAGGGAATTAGATAATGGATTGAATTTTAGTGCTACACACCCTTTCCCCATCAGACTAGAGAGAAAAGAGGGAAGGATGCGCTCCTCCAGCAGGGGCAGACAGAAGAGGAAACTCTCACCGCAGCGACCCATGGGTCGGAATATCAAGAAGATGTGGGAAGGGAAGACAAACAGTTAGTATTTAATATATCCTCATACCCCATTACCACCTATGAGAAAGAATTGTTAACCAGAGGTCTCTCGTTTATTCCCACGTCATACAGTCAGTATGAAGAAACTTTAAGGGACTTTAAGTTATTCCTTAGAAACATTTCCCTGAAAATCTTTTTCAAAGATAGTGATGAGACAGGTTTTTTAACTGCTAGGAGTTTCAGGAAACCTAGTACTTTCACTCCCCCATTACACCCTTTATTAACTGCCTTTAGTAAACTAGTAGAAGATGATTTATTTAATTATAGTAATAAGAGGAGGATGAGAAATAATAAATCGAATTTAACGCTACCACAAAGACAAGCACTGAACATTTTAATGAATGATACAAATAGAGTAATAAGACCGGCAGACAAGGGAGGGGGTATAGTGATTATGGACACGATCCACTATACCAGAAAAATGGATGAGATGTTGTCTGACAGTAATTTTTATAAACAGGTTAGCAAAAATGAGATAGATTCGATTATAATGAATATTAAAGATACGATAGATGATTTACATATGTGCAATAGGATTAGTACAGAATTATATCACTATTTCAGAGTAGAACACCCATTAATTCCGATTATACATGGACTCCCAAAAGTGCATAAAGATGGGTTAGACCCCCCATTAAGACCCATTGTGGCAGGCAATGGGTGGGTTACAGAGCCCCTATCCATATACATTGAGCACGAATTAAGGCCAGTAGTAGACTCTAATATGGTAATCTTACGTGATACCAAGAATTTTTTATTGGATCTTAATGACTTTTATAGAATTAGTCCCATGCTAAATGAGTATTATTTTGTTACCTTAGATATTAAGTCATTATTTACTGTTATTCCCAATAATGAAGGAATAAGATTAGTTAAGAACTATATAACAAGAGAGACACAAATGTTAAGTAGTAAAGTAGAACTTCTTATGTTACTTATTAGAATGGTATTGGAGTCGAACATATTCTATTTCAATGGGAACTTTTATCTACAGGGAGATGGCGTAGCTATGGGCACATCTTGTGCCCATAGCTACGCCAACCTCTTTATGGCTGAATGGGAACGGAGTTACATGTTTGAAATGGAATTGTTTAAGAAATTTGTCCCTTTTTATAAGAGGTTTGTAGATGACCTGTTCCTTTTATGGACAGGTACATCCAGAGATTTAGAGATATTCATATCTGAACTGAACTCACATACCAGCTATTTGAAGTTTACACATGAATTTTCTTCATTGAGACTACCTTTTTTGGACATTTTTGTTGAGAAGCTACCAAATGGGTTAGTGAATACGGGAGTATTTAGGAAACTTTGCCATAAAAATGTACTTTTACATCGATTAAGTATGCATCCTGGTTATGTGTACAACAATATAGTTAAAGGACAAGCTATTCGTATCTCGAGGTATAATCCTAGTGACACTGGTTTTTACCAAGAGATTCGTGATTTAAATGAGAGGTTAATAGAACGTGGGTATTCAACCAATGATGTATTGAGAGGCATTGAAGATATAACTAGTCTTAGGAGGGGTCGTGCTGCACCATACTTTAATATCATAGATGAGACAGATGAGAGTAATACAGCTAATGGAACACACAATAATGTTTTAGTCAATGAGGATAGAGGTACTGTATATCCTATATTCTATACCTCTGATGTAGGTGTAATTAAGGACATTATCAGAACTCATTGGCGTGTTCTAACAGTAGATCATACTATAAAAGAGATAGTTGGAGAGAATCCTACATTTGTATATAAAAACAAAAAGAATCTGAAGAGATTATTGTGTTATCCAAAAGAATATATAACCCCACCTCTCAATTTTGGAACCAAAAAGTGCAATAAATGTAAATATTGTAAGTATATTAATCCATTAAGTTATTTTGTTCATCCAGGGAATAATAAGACATATGAGTTTAGAGTGAATGGAAATTGTGAGACTAAGAATATAGTTTATTTGGCTACTTGTGAGGGATGCCAGGCCTATTATGTAGGGAAAACCAACAGGATGCTGAAAGAGCGAATACGTGAACATCTGTATAATATAAGAACTGGTACAACCACCAATGCATTAGCAAAGCATGTGATGACAGGAGGTGATACACATTCTTTTGAGTTCTGCATAATAGAACAAATAGAGCTTGGACCTAGAGGGGGTGATGTTAGGGGTTTCACTGAGACTAGGGAAGCCACATGGATCATGAGGCTCAGATCTGACATGACCCCAGGCCTAAACTCATCTGTTCCCATTAAACCTTTTTTAAGAACACGTAGGCTACGTAAATGATTAATTATACATTCATTGCACTCCACATGCATATTCATTTACATTAATAATGCATATATATTTAACCATTTTTTAAGTTACATGTGCTTTATTATTATTATTTAGTTGAGTGCATATATATGATTAGTGATGTATATATGATATTAGTTATATTAATTTATTAAGTTTTTCATATTTATCTGCATCAGATTTTAATATTGATGTTAAGAGTATTGTTATTAGGACAGTACATATACATATACATATATGCATATTTTTTATATGTTTTTGATATATTTATATATATATATATATTCTTGTGAGTGTTTTAGATTGAGTGTATATATTTACTCATGTAAAGATGAATTCATATGTATGTTATTTATTTATTTAAAATACTTTTCTTGAGATTTAGTAATTGCATTGAGATGAGTTGTTAATGAAATGGCACGTAGCACTTTAAGGTTTAATATGCAGTCTTGTTAAGTTCCCGCCTAAACTGCTATTTAAATGCAGATAATGTCCTACTATTCATAAGGTCTGACGAAGCCCATAGGTGAAAGCGCTTACCCACTTTTTAAGCTACTTTTTGCTTGGATTTTATCTGTGGTTTTACAATAAAGGATTTTGAACTCTCTAACTTGCTTGGATATACGTTTCAAAGACTGCTTTGGTGAACTGAGGTATATGTCATTGTGGTACATTCACATCCATGGTTGGCTTCCTTCGTGTTTGACTTTTATTGATTTTATTGTTGGCTTTTTCGAAGGAGCATTTACCTTACTGCTGCACTTATTGGACTTTGCTTATATATATATATATATATATGTATATGTGTATATAAAACATATATACATGTATTTATATAACATGCAGTGCAGCCATACCTCAGAACCATACCTATCAACCTCGTGCAAGAAACCTGTACAAAGGCTGTACAAAGTGGGGGGGGGGAATGGGTCACATATAGGGACAGATTCCAAATATTGCTGTCATAAGCAAACATTTGTACAGCAACAGGGTGCATTTCAGCAGAAACATCTGAAGGATATGAGGATGGGAACTGACATGTTATACCATTATTCACTGACATAAATCCTTGGATCATCACAGTGATTTACCAGACAAATACAAATAAACTGTGGAACAGAACCAAAGCATGGGCCAAACATCTGGACATTCTGTGAAAAGCCTGGCAGTGGAGAGGTATGCTCAGAACCCCTTAGTGCAATGAATCTGGACCAAGCCTTACAAAGTGGGGGACAAAGGCATGACAATAGAGATGTATCCAACATACGTGAGTAGATAAGCTGAGAAAGTTGCTGTACTGACACAGTTAGTCCTAACATATATTGAATGAAATATCACAGGTCTGGGACTCAATTGCTTCTCATTAGTTATTGACCCCAATCCTCACATCATTTCACTGATGCATCAGGATTACACAACAGTTATGATGACCAGACCTAAGGTATTGGCCAGGCAACGGTACATCCTACGAATATGTGGACATAACCCAACAGTAGGGAAACTGCACTGAGATACCAAGCACCGTCCAAACTACAAGCAGACTGACATAACACTACCCACATCCAGCTCTGTGGCTGTACACATGCATTTGCAAATATAACAGGCATTACAGGAATGTAACACCAGTGGAAAAAGACACTGGTGTGAAAGTGCATACCCACAAACAATTGCACCACAGTCACAGTGACATACCAGTAAGCAAACTGAACACTGCACTATAATGACAGTGTGAACACACATATCCTGTTTCCACTCACACATTACCCCTACATATACTGCCCCAAGCCATTGTGTAGTGGGAATCTGGAGGTGTTATGGGACATGTCACGTCTGCCCATACAAACATATAACAGCTGATGGGGAACCAGAAACCGGAGCAGCATGCACAGTCAGATAGAAAGGGGCCATGACACTCACATGTACCCCCCCTGCTTACACAGCCCAAATAACATGCACACACTACACTTCTACACAATCCTGACAGTCTAACAATGGCCAGATATACACAGACATCTTGAATGTATGGTTTACCTCAGAATGTACAGGCTCAGGACTCATATCTATGGCTTCTTCCCCGTAACATGTCTGTGGGTCTACTACATCAATGGGATGATAGCAAGAATGAAGGAAATACATAATAATACTAAACACCTGTGAGCCTCTTAGTGCATGACATCTGGACAAAACCAAACATAATTTGAGGACAGAGACGCAAACACAGGCATATACTGGACATATTTCTAGTATACATTGAGACAGTTGCTGGTGTTACTGGATTTGTTGTAATACATCCTTTCTGAGGGATATGAAGTCAGTAATAGCAATGGATGTTAGTATTTAATGACTGCATTCCTCAGAGTCCCCTACTGATTTTCCAAGGACAACTACGTCTGGAGAACAGAACAAACAAAACAGGCAAACATCTGGCCAGTCTGTGGACAGCATGCCAGTTGAGAGATATGTCAGAGACATATCACTGTCAGATGTGAAGTCACTCAGTAAATGCATGTCCAGATGAACCCTGTCAATCTAGCAACCCTCCATGTGTATGACAGCACTACTGACATACAATCTGTCCCAATTCTGGAGCTTTGTCCCCCATGTTGTTGGGCTGTCCACACATGTCCTGTCCTGTGTAGTATTCCCACCTACTGTCTGTAAAGCTGTAGCCCCCACACCTCTGTAATACCCCTCGCACAGGCAAGGAAAAGGGGCAAGGCCCACATGAAGGATATAGGTGATCGGCTGCAGACAGCTGACGTGTAAACATCACCTTCCCTGTCCCCCCATAGGTACACATGTCCATGTACAGCACCTGCTCCCCCTACCCTCATGATCACAAAGCAGGTCTGTAATGCCCTCTCAAAGGCAACACATAGAGGTCTCCAGAGGCCTTATACCATTGCTGGCTGCATCCTACATGAACATAGACATGGCTTCTCAGACACATTCTGCAATGTAGTCTACCACAGCCTGAGCACCGGTGTCATCCCATCTGCACAGAGGACAGACATAAAGTAGATAAGAAAACAGGTTATGCATTAGCATGAATGTTCTGAAGGATAGAAGTCCAAAATGAAATTATTACATGACAGCAGTCCTCAATGACATGGCCAAAAACACAGTACTCTACAGTTAATGTAATAATATGATATTAATATCCAATAGGAGATACATCAAAATATATAGCTCAAATCCCCAGAACAGGGTAGTGCAGTGCTCAGAGTCACAGCTTTGCATGCAGGGGTGCATGGTTTGAGTACTTCAACAGGCAATCCAATTTTAAATGGAAAAGCAGTGTTAAACATACTGTTTTAATGGTGAAATATGTGGTAAATGATTTGTGTCAATCAGGGTACTGTAGCTGGTCTAACATGGAAGTGTGAGTGCATATAACAAGTGAAACCACCCATGTATACCCAAGTGTCCCATGCAGTATAGTCACACCCCTTGCTACTGTAATGAGGCATGTTATGTAAAGGAAATCATATACACTTACTAAATGAAGTCATTACTCTGCTATTTTCTAAGAATGGAATGTAAGCAATGGTTACCAATGCTCAGCTATGCTTAACAGGTTTAAACATGGCTCAAGTGTGAATGCTAAGCAGCAGGTAGCTCAGTTAAGCGGATTTGCATACTGGTAAGCATCGCTAAGCGAAGCCTACGTGGGTTAAGTGCCTATTAGTTTAATCATGTGTAGGCATCACGTAGCATCATGCAAACCTGTGCATACCCGCTTACAACTGCTTAAACATGCCATAATCACTATGTCTCCATCAGCCTCTGTTCTGCCCAGCAACAAAATCAACAGCCCTTGTAGGTCATGAACCCAAAACCCTGTACACCAGAGTCACAGCAATTTACCACAAGGCCATCTTAGCAGCAGGATTTTAGGATGTTTTTTCAAACATATGAAGTACAGTCAGTTTACCTTACAGAATGGACACTGTGGAATTACTAATGATTGGTATTTACAAATATATATATATATATATATATATATATATATATATATATATATATATATATATATAAAACACACACATATATGTAGAGAGAGATAGAGAGATATGTATAGAGATACATATATATGCATAACAATATATAGATATATGTATAAAATTGTATATATATATATATATATATATATATATATATACACACACACACACACACATACATACATGTATGGGGATACAGATATATGTAAGGGAACGTATAAAAAAGAACATAAATATATATATATATATATATATATATATATATATATATATATATATATATATTTATATGGCTCTAAGACGTTTGCTCAAATGAGCAAACGTCCGAATCCATAACAACTGAACACACTTTAACGAAAGCGCTTTTATTGAAAAAGCACTTTTGTTAAAGCGTGTTACAAAAAAAATTGACATTTTAGCAGGGGGGCTTTGCACCCCTCATGTGGGGGGCTGTGCCCCCCACTTTAATATTCTCCCTCCGAGACTGTACTACAGTGGGGAAAAGGGAATTTTCCCTTATCTGCACCATAGTACGGCCACAGCAACAGGCATATTTACGCGAAAGTGCTTCTTCGGTGAAAAGCACTTTCGCGTAAGTATGCCCAGCCTTTTGGGTTTTGGACGTTTGCTCATTCAAGCAAATGTCCGAGACCCATATATATATATATATATATATATATATATATATATATCTATAGATATATATATATTGTTAAAATTTTCCTATAACATGCAGCACTGTTATACCTCAGAACACCTTAGTACAAGGAGTCTAGACCAAGCAAGACAAAGTGAGAGGACCGGGGTATGGAAATAGGGACACATTGGAAATAATTGGGTAGATAAACTGCGTAAGTTGCTGCAGTAACACCATCTGTCCTAACATATGTTGAATGCAATATCAGATGTCTGAGAAATCAATTGCCTGTGATTATGTAGTGAGTACATTCCACACATCATCCCACTGAATTGTCAGCAATACACTCCTGTCATGGGGACCAGACTAAATATATGAGGCAGACAACTGTACGTCCTATGAACACCTGGAGGGTTAAGACCTATGAGCACAGCTATGTAGCATTAAAGAAACTACACTGAGCTGACAAGCATGTCATCAAGTACCATCCAAAATACAGTCATGAAAACACATCACTACCCCCAAAAAACTTTGGAGAATTACATATGCATTAGCTACTACAGCATGCACTACAGGGATAGAACTGTACTGACAAACAGTCACCAGTGTGAAAGTGCATACACACAACTAATTGCACCGCAGTCACAGCTACATACTGGTAAGCCTACCAAATACTACAGTATAAGTTCTGTGTGGACAGATATAACCTCTATGAGGGTCACACTATACCCCTACATATACTGTTCCAGGTCACAGTGTAGCCGGAATTGTGGGGTGGCATGGGACATGTCTCACAATTCCCATACAAACATTTACTGCTGATAGATCACCCATAAATGGAGCAGCATGCACAGTTGGATACAATAGGACTCATGCCACTGACATCTGTCCCCCTACCCATTCCAACTAATAAGTAAACAGTATGCTGCTACAAAATCATAATAGGCCATACACAATGGCCAGACATACACCAACCTCTTAGCAAAACAACTAAAATGACTGAATATAGTAAACAGAAAAACAACCAGCCAGTAATTCACACAAATGTAATATACTCTGATATCTTGGCCAAAGCCTTCAAGGAGAAAAACATTACAAAAAATACTTGCCTTAAATAAAGAAGCAATTAACACTTAATTACATATTTAAATACACAACCTCCAACTGCAGTCCTCATTTAACCCCTAGGGGATAAAGTATCAAATTTAAAAATATAAATTGATTCTTTACATAACAGTTGTTTTTTTTATAACTGTTTGATCAAACTGAGAAACAGACTTTTTCCAAAACAGTACCTTGTAACCCACTACTGTCCCCATGGTGAGATTTATTAAAATGTACAGCTATAGAACTGTCTTCTTTCTTGTTAGTAATATATCATACATGTTCTAACAGCCTAATTTTAAAAAACTTCTTACTCTCCCTCACATAAAATGTGTTACAAGTGCATCTAAGAGCATTATCTGTACACTGACCTCTTGACTGCACAGAGTTTCAGATGTTGTCCAGCCTTTGCCCATATATTTATGGCCCCTACCCCACATCATGTGTGGGATTCCACAACATCACTGGGATAATATCAGGAATGACAGCACTAAAAAATGATAGACCATACCTATCAACCACTTACTGCATGACATCTGGACAAAGCCTGACATAATTGGGGGACAGAGGCCCAAAAACAGGGTTATATTTGAAATATTGCTGTTATACACTGAGGAAGTTGCTGATGTTACAGGGTTTGTTGTAACATATCTTTTCTAAGGGATATGAAGTTAGAAACACAAATGGATGTTGGCGTTTACAGACTGCAATCCCCTAAGTATGCTGCTGATTTGCCAAGGGCAACAACTGTCTGGGGAACAGACCAAACATAACATTATGTGGATAGCCCTATAGTTGAGAGCAATGCATACACATAACATTGTCAGACTGAAATCCATGCATTACTAGCATGTCCAGACAAACCCTGTTAAACTAGCAGTATTCAAACCATAAAACAGCAATGCTCACATTCTGTCCCTAAGTCTGGAACCTTCTCCACCATTTAGTTGGCCTGTCTCCACAAGTCTTGTTGTAAGAAGTATTCCCACTGTCTGTAACAGCTGTAACTCGCACACCTCCAGGATGTCCCCCTCACAGGCAAGGTAAAGGGCCAATGCCCACATGAACTACTCAGTTATAGGAGTGTGTTGCCATGACAATGGTATTGGAATAACTACACAGCTGCTTTGCATGCAATTAGCAAGTGAGGAACACCAATTGGTGCACAAGCCATCACCTGGTCATGAGCCTTAGCTACAAAAGACAAGCTGCCATCTATTCAAACCATGTCTATACCTCTAACTGAGAGACACAAACCGAGAGAATAACAGAGAGAAAGACTGTACATCAGCAGTCAAAGCTGAATATCTTATCTTACCCAATCTACTTCCAAAAAAAGGTATGTGAAATAAGTAAGCATGTAATTGAATGCAGTAGGTGGTCTGTAATAATGGGAAATAGGAAGTTGAAATAATATGTCTCAACAAGGCTTGCTATACTGATATATTGCTGAACAGCACCAATGACTATAGCATCTGGTTCTGTCTGCAGTGACATAAGTCACAGCTCAGGACCCTGAATCACCCCAGGAAAGGACAGCTCACATCTGACAACTACTGGAGTGTCTGTCAAACACTACTGACTGTGCCACTGCTAGGCCAGCTACTAGGATATTGTACATATCCACATGTAACCTGTGAGTATAACTATGATACACAAGTTTGTTTTGTAAGTCTAAGAGACCTATATAGAGCATGTGCATAGTAAAGTACTGTTGCAGAAGTGTGTGTTAAACTGCATATGATATAGTGAGGTCATACTATTCAACTGTACAGTGTTCCACTGGACAATAAGCACATGTGTGCCTGATATCTATAGTCACTTACACATATAGTTGTATGTCAGTCAAACCATTGGCAAGTCTGTGAACACTTACATTGTAACATAATAGCCTAGTTATGAATGTCGGACATCCTCCAGGTTATTACTGTGATGGCAAAGCCTACTGTGCAATAAACTTACTTTTATATGTTACAGCAATATTAATACGGTGTCAATATTGATGTGCCTTTGCCACCCATTTGTGTGTGCCATTGTCCAGATGTCCTGTTATAACAGGTTGAGAGGTATGACTGAGCAGCAAGACTGTAAATACAGTGTGCCATAGTAATGTACAACAGAAATGTATACCAGGTATCACCTGAGCACATGTATGTATGCCTATGTTCAGCTGGAAGGCACAAAACAACTGACATGGGTTGCAAGCAGTCAGGTAAATAAGTTGTGCATGTTGTACATGTGTGTAATATCAGTTTCAGTGCATAGAACAGACATATATGTCTACAGCCACTGGTTGTTGTATTGCCCTGACACAGATATGATTACTAGAATAGGCATGATTATCAGGTTGTAATCGGAGAAGTGCCCAACTGTGTTGTGACCCTCTGTCCATGCCTACAACAAACAGCTATATGAGCAGCTAGTGGATATCAAAAGTGTACACACTCCTGTTAAAATGCCAGGTTTGTATGCTATATGAAAATGAGACCACAGAAAATCATTTCAAAATGTTTCTCACCTTGAATGTGACCCATAACCTGTACAATTCTATTGAAAAACAAACAAATCTGTTAGGGGAGAAAATATAAAACATAAAAAACTTATAAGCTGGTTGCATAAATGTGCTCACCCTTAAACTAATACTTTGTTGAAGCACCTCTTGCTGTAATCACAGCATTCAGTCTTCGTGGGTACAGACGTGCCATCAATTAAAGAAACTCTGATTAACCCCAAATAATGTTCAGCTGTTCTAGTAGGATTTTTGTGACATTTACCCAGTTGCCTGCTACAGCAAAAAACATGTTTTGCAGAGAGCTTACAAAGCATCAAAGGGATCTCATTGTGGAAAGGTATCAATCAGGAGAAGAGTAGAAAAAACTGTCCCCAACATTGGATATACCATGGAATACAATGCAGACAGTCATCAAACAGTGGAGAAGATATGGGACAACAGTGACGTTGCAAACAGCTGGACATCCATCCAAAATTGATGAAAAGACAAGATGACAACTAGCCATGGAGGCTGCCAGGAGACCTACATCAACACTGAAGGAGCTGCAGGAATGTTTGGCAAGTGCTGGTTGTGTACCACATGTGACAACAATCTCCTGTATTCCCCATATGTCTGGCCTATGGGGTATAGTTGCAAGACAGATGTCTTTTCTGACACAGAAAAATGTCCAGGGCTGGACAAACATTGCCAAACACTACATCAAGTCTCCAAAAAGCATGTTGGAAAATGTGTCATGGTCTGATGAGACCAAGGTTGATCTTTTGGCCCACAATTTCAAAAAGTATGTTTGGCCCAAAACAACATTTTGCATCACCAAAAGAACACCATCCCCCCAGTGAAGCATGGTGGTGGCAGTATCATGCTTTGGGGTTGCTTTTCTTTAGCTGGAAATCGGGCTTTAATCAAGGTGGAGGTAATTATGAACAGTTCCAAATACTAATCAGTTTTGTCTCAAAACATTCAGTCATCTGCTAGAAAGCTGAAGATGAAGAGGGATTTTACCGGTCAACATGACAATGACCTCAGGAATACATCCAAATCAACAAAAGAATGGCTTCACCAGATGAAAATTACAGTTTGGGAATGTCCCAGCCAGAGCCCAGACCTAAATCCAATAGGAAATCTGTGGGTTGACCTGAATAGGACTGTTCACAAGAGATGCCATCGCAAGCTGACAGATTTGGAGCACTTTTGCGAGGAAGAGTGGGCAACTATTGCCAAGTAAAGATGTGCCATGCTGATAGACACCGACCCGAGAAGACTCAATGCTGTAATTATTTCGACAGGTGCTTCAACAAAGTTTCAGTTTAAGGGTGTGTACACTCATACAACCAGCTTATTGTACTTATTTTAATTTACATATTTTTTTCCCCTAACAGATTGTTATGTTTGTCAATTGAATTGTACAGGCTATAGGTCACATTAAAGATGGGAATTGTTTTGAAATGAGTTATTGTGGTGTCATGTTTGGATAGCAGAAAGACCAGGCATTGTAACAGGGATATGTACACTTTATATATCCACTGTAGCTGTATGGACTCAGCAGTACCAGACCTGTAAAACCTGCTTCCACCAAGGCAGAGTAATCCCCTTTGGTGGACAGCAGCAATACACAAACCACATAATAGATTGGTATATTGGCTGTACAGGGCCACATAAGTGCAGGCAAGAACTTGGAAGCATGTACACCTCTATCTGAACAAGCATATAACATCACAGGTGAATCACTGTAAGGCTAACTATGAGTACAAATCAGACACAACCACACCACCAAGGGCAATCACAAGGCTGTTTCCACATATGTCAGTCTCAGAGGCAACAACACAATTCACCCTGTACTGGTGGTCAATCACACCTTATACACACATGCAATGGCTGTAGGCTACAGGTGGTAATGTCACCCCCTGTCCCCCCCATCTGTATAGGTGAATATGCACATCACCCGCACCCCTCCCCTCATCAACAGTGAGCAGGTACATATTGCCTACTGAAAGGCAACAACACTAAGTCTCCATGGGGCCTGATAACATCCCTGTCTGCATCCTACATGAACTCAGGCATGTGCTCCCAGCTCCATCATACACTGTAGTTAAACGCAGCCTCAGCACCATCCACACCCCATCCATATGAAATATGGCCACTGTCATCCCTCTACACAGAAATGAATGAGGAATAGAGGATTATGCAGTTAACTGTTCCTCATTGGGGGGAATATGACACAACAGGACCATGAGTGCAATGCAAGCTGATACTGTGCTGATAGATTACAGGGGTATGGTGTGGTTGTGAGTGGTGGCTACAAATATCCACTGTTGATGTGCAATTTCTGTCCATATTGTTGCCAACTGTATGAGGTCCTGTGATGGGTTTCCCTGTTTATGTCTTCCAGGTGAAATGCAGCATCAGAGAGGCAGAGACAACTCTGATTATTGCAATCATCATTGATAACCATGGTATAATGTTTAGCTGTACACAACAATATCTGCAGGAGAGAACCACCCTGTGGAATGACCTCATCCACAGGGTAAACAATGTCGGCCTGCATGCACAAACATACAGGCAGGTCCGGCATCACCCAACCAACCTCATATGCAATGCCCGGTGAAGGGCTGCTGCCAGAGCCAAGGACCGCATAGCCACAGGTGGGGGCCCAGCCATGCAGGCCCCAATGACACCCATTGAGGAGTTCCTTGCCAACCTTGGGGCACCCACCCCAAACCAACCTCAGGATCCAGAATCCAAAATTGCGGAGGTGGGTGGCACCCACACAATGGATGAGGAGCATGCAGGTAAGGCCCCAGTGCAGATTACTAGACTATTGTAGCATACATAGTTGTATCTGTAGAGTATCTACATGCATATGTCAGATCAGATAGCAATTGTGGACGGGGCTTTGTTATGCACAGAAGTGCACATCTATGGTGATGGGCAGCATTTTTTGTAGTATTGGGGGTTGTGCTGTTAATGTGCAGAAATGCTGCATCCACCATGTACTAAGGCCACATGTGAGTCTGCTAACAATACCTCTCTCCCACAACTACCTAGGTCCCTCTGGTCTGCATGTGGGACAGCAGCCTGTAGCTGGTGAGTATGGAATTGTTTTGTTGCGGTTTGCCAATACTCCAGGCATGTTAATGCCATGTTATTTGCCATGCACACAACTGTCACGCCTAGCCATATTGCTTGATGGCATGTTCACTTGTGGTGGGGTTAACTGCAGTGCATCACAGTGGTCACCACAGGGGCCTATATGAAGGATATGTAACATACCTCACAACCTGTCAGTGCAAGAGGTCTGGACAATGACCAACAAAATGGGGGGACAAACGGCCTAAGGTAGGGACATGTATGAAACATTAATCTTATACAGTGGATAAAACAATGTGCACACCCCTGTTAAGATGCCAGGTGTTTCTGATATATACAACAAGATACCACAATATTACATTCCACACCATTTCCAACCTTTAATGTGATCTATAACATGAACAATTCACTTGTAAAACAAAAAAATCTGTTAGGGCACCAAATATGGAGTTTACAAACCTTACAATATGCTGAATGTGTATGTGTGCACACCCACCAAATAACATATTGTTGAAGCAGCTTGTGATACACGGACACCATTCAGTCTGCTTGGGTACACACCTGCCATCAAGTACAGGGGCTCAATGTAACAGCAAATAACGGTAAGCTGGCCGAGCAGTATATTCATGACATTTGCTCAGTTGCCTGCAACAGAAGTAGCCATGGCTTGCAGACATCTTACAAAGCATCAAATGGATCTCATATCTGAATGGTATCAGCCAGGAGTAGGGAACAACAACATTACCACAGCATTGCATATACCATGGAACACAGTGGAGATAATCCTCAAAAAGTGGATTAAATATGGGACAACAGTGTTGTTAAAATGAACCAGATGTCCTTCCAAAACAGATGAAAAGACATGTCAAAAACTGGTCAGGGAGGCTGCCAGGAGACATACAGCAACACTGAGGGATTTGCAGGAATCTCTGACAAGTACTGGTTATATACTACATGTGGATTTAAGTACACTTTTATCTGCTCTTTTGCATATAGTACTGTATTTAATTTATTTATTTGTGTTTTTCACTGAATACTAACAACTTAAGTTGTGGCTGTCTCTCTACAGAGTACTTTTTAGAATTTCTTTGTAGCCATTGATAGCAGTGGGGGTAGTTTCAGCTCATCACTGACATTCTGTCTTACCTTATATAAGTGGTACATTTTGAGTTATATCTGTTTAATATCAGAGCTTTATCCGGCTAACAACTACCTGAAATCAGCTGGACATATAAGTGAATTTAAATACACTTTTATCAGCTCTTTTGCATATAGTACTATATTTAATTTATTTATTTGTGTTTTTCACTGAATATTAACTCAACTGAAGTTGTGGCTGTCTCTCTACAGAGTACTTTTTAGAATTTCTGTGTAGCCATTGATAGCAGTGGGGGGTAGTTTCACTTCATCACTGAAATCCTGTCTTGCCTTATATAAGTAGTACCTTTTGAGTTATCTCTGCTTAATATCAGAGCTTTGGCTGGCTAATATCTACCTGAAATCAGCTGGCTGTGTAAGTGAATTTAAGTACACTTTTATCTGCTCTTTTGCATATAGTACTGTATTTAATTTATTTATTTGTGTTTTTCACTGCATATTAACTCAACTGAAGTTGTGGCTGTCTCTCCACAGAGTACTTTTTAGAATTTCTGTGTAGCTATTGATAGCAGTGGGGGGTAGTTTCACCTCATCACTGACATTCTGTCTTGCCTTATATAAATGGTACATTTTGAGTTATCTCTGCTTAATATCAGAGCTTTGGCCGGCTAATATCTACCTGAAATCAGCTGGATGTATAAGTGAATTTAAGTACACTTTCATCTGCTCTTTTGCATATAGTACTCTAATTTATTTATTTGTGTTTTTCACTGAATATTAACTCAACTGAAGTTGTGGCTGTCTCTCTACACTAGTTCCCCACCCACCCTCTCTGTTCTTGTTTTGGTGTTAATGTTGGTGGCTTTGAAATTGCCCGCCCCTCTTGTCGCTTTGTATTTAGATACTCCTTCTGTGCCCATCTCATTTGCTCACTAAACTGAGTGCAGCGAGATCATATTCTAATTTCAGGCACTCCTACTGTGTAAAAAGAGAGCATTTGGGAAGGACAACCCCTGTAGCCTCTTAATCCTAATCTGTTCCCTCCCCTTTCCTATAACTAGTGTAGTCCAGTACAGATTTGCTGTATCCAGGACTGCTGGTAAGCTTCTGAGCCCCCCAAGCCCTTCTGTGTTGGAGAGAAGCCTTCTAGCTTATCAGTGGGGAGTGGTAACCACTAGGTAACCTATCTACCACAGGCAGAGTGGTTTCTGTCCCAGAAATTATGGTTTATTGGCCACTTGGGAAGCTTTTCCATCTCTTTCAACCTTCTGATTTAAAAGTCTGTGTTTGCGCTTGTTTCCTGCCTTTCCTGTTACTAGTCTAGTCCAGGTACAGATATGCTGTATCCAGGACTCTTTGTAAGCTTCTGAGCCCCCCAAGCCTTTCCATGTTGGAGGGAAGCCTTCTAGCTTATCAGTGGGAATGGTAAGCATCAGCTAGCCTATCTACCACAAGAGGAGTGGTCCCTGGCCCAGAAATTGTAGCTATTGGCTGTTTGAGCAGTTTTTTTCCATGTCTTTCAACTTTCTGGTTTGAAAGCTGCACTTGTGCCTGTTTCTCGCCTTTCCTATAACTAGCCTAGTCTGGTTACAGAGTTGCTGTATCAAGGATTGTTAGTAAGCTTCTGAGCCCCCAAGCCCTTCTGTGTTGGAAAGAAGCCTTTTAGCTTATCAGTGGGAGTAGTAAGCACTAGGTAGCCTATCTTCCATGGGAAGAGGGAGTTTTGGCCTAGAAATTGTAGTTTATTTGTCCATTTGGGCAGTTTTCCATCTCTTTCAACTCGCTGGGTTAAACGCCTACGTTTGTACTTGTTCTCCAACTTTCCTGTAACTAGTCTAGTCCAGATACAGATTTGCTGTATCCAGGACTCTTTGTAAGCTTCTGAGCCCCCCAAGACTTTCTGTGTTGGAGGGAAGCCTTTTAGCTTATCAGTGGGAGTGGTAAGCATTAGGTAGCCTATCTACCACAAGAGGAGTGGTTCCTGGCCCAGAAATTGTAGCTGTTGGCCGTTTGGACAGTTTTTTTGCCATCTCTTTCAACGTTCTGGTTTAAAAGCTGCACTTGCGCTTGTTTCCAACCTTTCCTGTAACTAGCCTAGTCCAGATACAGAGTTGCTGTATCCAGGACATTTGGTAAGCTTTTGAGCCCCGCAAAACTTTCTGTGTTGGAAGAAAGCCTTCTAGCTTATCAGTGGAAGTGGTAAGCACTAGGTAGCCTGTCTACCATGAGAGGAGAGGTTCTTGGCCCAGAAATTGTAGTTTATTGACCATTTGGATAGTTTGTTCGTCTCTTTCAACTTTCTGGTTTAAAAGACCACATCTGCACTTGTTTCCCATCTTTCCTGTAACTAACCTACTGGGTAGCACTAGAAATCCTTAAACTGATACAAGCATTTTAGCTTAGAAGAGAGACTTTGGAGTGATTAAGTATCAGTTTTCTGTACTTTCTTGCTGTACTTAACTGTTTTCCACCTAAACACAGATTTTCCAGCATTTATTGTGATTTAAAAGCTTGTTTTTTTCACTTATTGTACTTATTTGACTGCCTGCACATTAAAAAAAATTTTTTTTGTTTAAATAATTTGTTTAACTGTTGCAGGCTAGACACTAAAGTGTGATAGCCTTTTCTGATGGTTTGTAGTCGTTTAAAGCTGTTTTAAGTGTATTTTTTACTGTTTTTGCCTCATCTTTTCAAAAAAAAAAACAAAAAAAACACAAACAAAAGTCCTTGTTTCCTGCCTTTCTAAGCTAGTATAGTCCAGTTTTCAAGCTAGTGCTAAATTCAGGGCTGTGATACTAGTTCCTGAGTTACCCATACCTTACTTGAATAGAAGGAAGTTTCTCTGTTCACCTGTGAGAGAGGGGAGCTTTGAGCAATCTATCTGCCCTTGGAGGAATGGTTACATCCTAGAAGTTAGTAGTTTATTGGCCATTTTGGGCTAATTTCTCTCTGTTTCATTTCCCTACTATAAAAACCATGTTTGCACGGTTTTGTGCACTGGGCAGTCACAAACCAGACAACACATAAAACACAAAATCAGTGTGCCGCACAATCACAGCCCATAAGGCGAAATAACATACCTAACACACTAGTAAATAGGTGACTCTATAGTCAGGCACACTGACGTCCCACTCACTAGGCTGGACATGCAGAAAGTTACTGTTAGCTGCCTATCAGGGGCCAGAATCCACCACATAACACAAGCACTCAGGTCACTCCAGAACAAGTACAAATATGACTCTGTCATTGTTCATGTTGGTGTGAATTACCTGAGATGTACCTCCCTGGACTTCATGAAAAGAGACATGGAAGAGCTCTCTGATCATGCAGCTCAGGCTGGTATGACCCTGCCCTCAACAAGAATGATTCCTCAGTATAAAGAAAAAAATGATCAATTTCAGCAATTGGCTAAGCTTCTAGTGTCATTCAAAGAGGATCCAGTGTCTGTCAGCCTGGGATGACATGCTCGACAAGCCACGTTGCTTCACAAGAGACAGCTTGCACCTGTCACCCCTAGGTTTTTGAATACTGCCCAAGGCTCTTGCTGCCCCCATAGTGCCTTTTTTAGGCAAGGCTCAAAAGTCAAACCCACCTCCGTAAACAGCACAATTATCAAAAAACTGAGGGTTATGCTACTCAATGCCAGGAGTTTAAATCTCAAAATGCACCTGCTTGAAGCACTCCTCAGTATGGAGAATGTTGACATCTGTGCAGTAACTGAAACCTGGTTCAAGGCTCCAGAGAGCACCCCAGCACTACAGGGTTACAACTCATACCACATGTTTCAGCCACAGAACACGGACCGAAACACAAAAGGAGGGGGTGTATCCATATTCATTAAGGATACCTACACCTCCAGGTTAGTGGCGCTGCATGATATCTCTGAGATCATCCATGTGCAACTAACATCGGGCATATCTGCAATGCAAATTGTGGTCTGCTACAGATCACCCTCCATGACCCAGGACCACCACTCTACCTTTCTGGAGACACTGGAAAACATGAAGGTCCTACCGAACACCCTGATATTGGGCAATTTCAATTATGCTACCATTCACTGGGAAAACTGCTCGAGTACAAATTCCCAGGCCCAGCGCTTCCTGGAATTCATAAACTTACCCTGGATCAGCTGGTAAACTCCCCTACCAGAAGTGAAAACATATTGGACCTGGTCATCACCAACATGGATGACAGGTATTCCACACCGGAGGTCAACCCATCACTGGTTAGATCAGACCATAAACTAATCACTCTGGATGTCCACACCCCACCACCAACCCCAACTAAGAAAACCACAGTATAAAACTTTTCTAAAGCAAACTTCACCTTACTTAAGACAGAGGTGGTAAGTTTCACAGCCCCCATGCTAAAGGATAACACTGCCCAAGATGCAGAAACCTTTACAAATGCACTCTATGAGCACCTACAAGGATGCATGGATCATGCCATCCCTATCAAAACCAAGACTCACTCCTCTAAGAGAAGGAAACCAGTTTGCTGGACCCCTGCAATAAACAGGCTATTCAACAGAAGGAGGAAACTAGTACAGAAAAAAAGCAAATCCCAGGAAGGAAGGACATCCCTGATCAGTATCAGTAAGAAACTAAGGTCCCTCATGAAATCATCCAAGGCTAACTTAAAAAAAAATAGCCAAGGATTCAAAAGATAATGACAAAGCCTTCTTTAGCTATGTTAAGAATCTAAGTGGCAACTCACAGATATGCACCGAACTAGTGCAAAATAGCACAAAATATATTGAGCCTACTGATATTGCCAACATCCTGGCAGATAGATTCAGTGCAAACTTCACCCCCCTCTCACCTCCAAAAGGGCCCACAACAATACTGGAAAAGTGTAGTGGTCCCAAAAATCACAGATGAAAACAGCGCTTTCAAAAGCCAAAAACACAGCGTCAATGGGACCAGATGGTGTCCCAGGCTGCGTCTTGCACGAACTACAGAACAAACTAACCCCCCACCTAAACATGCTGTTCAACCTCAGCCTCTCCACAGGCTATGTGCCCATAGAATGGTGTACAGCAACGGTTATTAATCTCCACAAAGGAGGGGCCACAACTGACCCTGGTAACTATCGCCCCATAAGCCTGACTAGCCTGGTTTGCAAGGCTATGGAGCGTATCATCATGGAACTCATTAACAAAGACATTGGGAACCTCCAAACATTTCACCCAACCCAGTTCAGCTTTGTTAAAGGCAGATCATGCCTACTAAATCTGGTTGACTTCTTCAAGACAGTCACCAAGGCCATAGACGAGGGAAAGATAGTTCACACAGCCTACCTTGACCTCTCCAAGACTTTCGACACCATTCCCCATTCGGGTATTACAGAAAAACTCACCAGCCTGAACATGAACCCCTACGTCACGAGATGGGTTGCCAACTGGCTTACAGACAGAACTCACACTGTAAGAATAGCGGGCTCCAGGTCCGACTCTAAGCCAGTCACAAGTGGTGTCCCACAAGGCTCTGTCCTGGGACCCCTACTGTTCGGCATATACTTCTCAGAACTACAGGCAAACACAGGAGGAGTATGGCTAACCAAGTACGCCAATGACTGCAAACTGGGAGCCATAATTGACTCTCCAGCTGACATGGACTGAGACGGACACCTGGTGTCAAAGTCATGGCCTCAAGCTAAATGCCAAAAAATGCATAGTCATCCCATTTGGGAAAAACAAAACACCCACAAATTACCACATAGGTGGTAGCCCCCTTAATACAGAAGAGGTAATAAGAGATCTGGGGACCCAGGTAGATAGTAATCCCTCCTTTGACAATCATATTGCCAAAGTAGTTAGGAAATCCTTCTATGTGGCCCATCTAATTACTAAAGGGTTCGCATCTAGAAATAAAGAGGTTATAGTGCCCCTCTACTCGTCACTCATTAGACCCATCATAGAGTACAATGCCCCATTTGGGATGTACCTCACAAGACACTTCCAACAGCTAGAAAGACCACAAAAGTACCTCACCAAGAGGATTACTAACCTCAAACATATGTCCTATGCAGCCCGACTGAAAAAACTTCGGCTGTATTCAGTGGCATATCGCTTACTCAGTGGTGATCTCTGCCTGACTTACAAAGCCATGTCCAACTCAGAATTGATGGACATGCTCCACCTAAAGAAATCCAAGTCACTGCGAGCCACACGCTCTAGTAAGCTAAACTTCACCACAACGATAAATAGAACATGCTGGAGGGATAGAGTCCTGTCACAGAGACTCCCCATGCTTTGGAACAAAATTCCAAATTACATCAAGCAGAGCCCCTCATTAGTACTCTTCAAGAGAAACCTTGACGAGTGGATGGGGAACAGAAAATACACCCCTGGGATCGCTTCATTGGCTCTGCTTGACAGAGGATCAGTTAATTAATCAATGGGGTGGTGAAAGCCGACACACTCTAGCTAGGCTTATAAATGCCCTCAGCCAGATAGCCTAGTACCTACCTATGAACCTATGAACCTATGTGACAACAATCTCCCTTATTCTGCGTAAGTGTGACCTAAGGGGTAGGGTCAGTAGATGGAAGCATTTACCCACATCAAACACCATCCAGGGCTGTGTACAAGTAGCAAAACATAACATCAAGTCTCCCAAAGGCATGTGTGAAAATGTGTTGTGGTGTAATGAGACCAAGGTTCAAACTTACAGCCACTATCCCTAAAGGTACGTCTGGTGCACAAGCAACACCTCACTTCACCTGAAGACCACATGTTGAAACACGCTGGTGGCAGTGTCCTACTTTGGGGGTGATATTCATTAGCTGGGACTAGCCCTGTAGACACAGTGGAGGGAATTATGAAGAGCTCCAAATAACACTCATGTGTGGCCAAATCCATCAAGCATCTGCAAGATGGATGAGGATGGAGAGGGGTTTCAACTTTCAACATGACCATGATCTGAAGCATACATCCAATGCTACCAAAGAATGGCTACACCTGAATACAATCAAGGGTATTAATTGGTCCAGCCAGAGCCCAGACTTAACACAGATAGTAAACCCCCAGTGTGACCTCCAATGGCTGTGCACATGAGCTGGCCTTGAAATCTGACTTTGGTTGGTGGCCTTTTACAAGGAAGAATGTCCAAATAATGCCAAGTCAAGATGTGCCATGCTGATATACCCCTTCCCAGGAAGAGTGAATGCTGTAGTTCACTTAACAGGTGCTTCAACAAAGCATCGGTTTAAGAGTGTTCATGTTTATGCAACTACCATATCTAACGTATCTCATTCAGTATATTTCACAACTAACACATTTGTTTGTTTCTCAATTGGATTGCACAGGTCATATGTCACATTAAAGGTGGATAATGTTTTTGAATGCAGTATTGTGGTCTCATTTTCTATAATACACTTTCTCCTACAAGTTTACATGCTCACAAACACTTGTATACACAGTAATGCACACACAAACACACGTTTCCCTGTACTGAGATTCATAGGTTCATGTGTTCATAGTTGTGTACCAGGCTAATGGCAATGGAGCCATTACAAGCCTAGCACATGGGAGTACCCTGGCTTCATGCCACCTGACATTTTTCACTAGTATGTCTATCGACTATTGCCAGTTAAGTGATGCACAGGGTGACAATTATATTCTCCATTCATGCATCCAGATGTCTCTTGAAGAGGGCCAGTGAGGTGCTCTGATTGACATGTATGCCACATAAATTCATAACGTTACCAGTCGCTGGGTTATGGAACTGTCCTCCAGCATGTTCTGTTGATTGTGGTAATGAGGTTGTGATATCATGGTATGTGGTGCATACAGATTTGAGTTTCACTAGATATGTCATTTCTAATACAGCTGGCCAGACATGGCATTGTCCGTCAAGCAGGGATCACCTGTAAGTAGCCAAGATGCGACCGAGAACACTTGGATGTATTGGACTCTGTCCATATAGGATAGTTGTTTAAGGGCTAGGGTCCTATTTGTGAGGTACACTTGCAGACTCCCCAGTTGTTGCAGGGGTTTAGTGAGCTATATGGCAAATGGGCCATTGTACCTGATGGTTGGCCTGAGGGGAGAGTAGAAGGAGACATTGACCTCTTCATTCCTGGATAAAACACCCTTAGTTATGAGATGTGCCACATAGAAAAATTTCTGTCCACGGTGGCAATGTGGTGGTCATAAGAGAGGTCACTGTCAACCTGTGTTCCAAGGCCTTTTATAAGGACTTCTGTGTCCAGTGGACTGCCAGCAATGTGTTAATTCATGGAAACCACATTGATTCCACAGAGGATCGTGACACATTTCTTTCCAGTCAGCCTAAGGCCAGTGTTCTGACAACAGTCAGAGGGCCCAGTGGGGACTTTATGCAGGATGTCAACATGATATGGGGATGTACACACATAGCACCCACCTTGCAATTGTCTGCAAACATTGTCATCCAGGGTCCCTTCATGTTTGGCTGGATGTCAGAGGCATACATAATGAACATGAGGGGACCCAGGACCAGACCCTGTGGTAACCCACTCGTGACAGGTTGGCAGTCTGGCATGAAGTCCGCTGCCTTCACACTGTGGATTCTATACACGAGCCAGTTTGCAACCCACCTATTGACATAGGGGTTGATGCTTAGATGAGTGTGTTTGACTATGATTCCTGAGTGGGGAATGGCATCAAAGGATTAGAAGCCCCACCTATCTTGTTTTTGAGCCTGTACTGTTACATTGTTATTTTACATGGCACACAGCTTATAGGGCTGCAGAGTATCCACAGGTACCACTACAGTGGTTGACAACAGTGGGCCCTGTACAGCGGACATTTGGACGTGTACTGGGTGGGCCACACAAAAAATTTGCAAAACCCACTCCCCAATGGATATGGTTCACAACCAAACACACACACTTGCCAGGACTGAGATTCAAACCCCTACCTATCTACTTATTGCCACTACAGTGTTACGCATTTATTGCACATGACACAGAGCTTATAGGTTGAAGGGCATTCCAAGGTACTTCTAAGGTGAGGGACATCAGCAGCTCTTGTAAAGTATGGCACATAGAGATGTACTGGTTGTGGACAGCCACAAAATACTTTAACCTACAGATATACACGCACATTCCCACAAACACACACCTTTACATTTGCCAAGACTGAGATTAGAACTCCTACCTAACTAATTTGTTGCACTATAGTATTACGCAGTTATTGCAAGTGCCACAGAGCTTATAGGACTGAGGGCTGCTGCCCAAAGGGATCGTTAAAGGTGACTGATATCAGCAGGAGTGCTAAAGTAGGCCAATGGGAAGTGTACTGAGTACGAATGGCCTCAAAATCATTAACATACAAACACACACACTCACACAAACAGACACACTTTTACATTTGCCAGGACTGAGATTAGAACTCCTACCTAACTAGTTTGTTGCACTATAGTATTACACAGTTATTGCAAGCACCACACAGCTTATAGGGCTGAGGGCTGACAAAAGGTATTTCTAAGGTGAATGCCATCAGCAGATCTTGTGATATAGGGCAATGAGATGTGTACTGGGTGGGTATGGACTAAAACACACCCACACACACACACACACACACACACACACACACACACACACACACACACAAAATTATATTTGCCGGGACTGTGATTAGAATCCCTACCTATCTACTTATTTCTTCTAGAATGTTAAATATTTATCACATGCTATATTGAGCTTACAGGACTGAGGCTCATCCAAATGTACTTCTAAGATAACATACATCAGCAGATCTTCTAAATTGGGGCTATGAGATGTCTACTGGGTGGGAAAGGCCTCATAATGCAACTATCTCCATCACTGTCTGTCTCTCTCTTCCCCATGTCTCTGTCTGTGTGTGTATGCTCGACAAATTGTTGTATGTTGCCTATAGATATGTGTGTGCATCACACACAACAGATGCAGATTTACCACATATGTGCCACCTAAAGCTGGCTGTGGGTTTTCCTCACCAGTGTGTGTGTGTGTGTGTGTGTGTATGTGTGTGTGTGTGTGTGTGTGTGTGTGTGTGTGTGTGTGTGGGTGTATGTCTGTGTGTGTGTGTGTGTGTGTGTGTGTGTGTGTGTGTGTGTGTGTGTGTGTGTGTGTGTGTGTGCGCGTGGAGACAGGTTTACATATTTGTATGTGTGCAAAGACATCTGCACATTGCAGATATCTGTAGTGCAATGTGGTTTCAGAAATGGGCTTTGTTTCTCTAAGTGTAGGAGCATCCATAGTATTACCTTCTATATTGAGTGTGGGAATCCATTCCTGGGAGAGTTGTACTCCAGTCCAGGCTGTTGTGTGCTACAGCTATACCTTGCAACCTTTTTATGCAGGATATCTGTGGATAGGCTGCCAATATGGGGACACAATGGGCCAAACATCGGGGAATACTGTAGCTATGGTTCTTATTAATGTCTGTGCTGCTTGAGTAACAGGGTGTGTTTTAGCAGACATTTTCCGACATACCTAATGTGTAACACAGTTATGTATTAAATGTATCAAGTACTGACAGATATCATTGGTTCATCACAGTTATTTACCAGGGAGATACAAGAGGGATGATGCACAGACTAATATTATGAGGCAAAGGCTAGACAATCTGGCCATTGTGGTGGTGTGGCTACAGCCAATTGACTGCTGGAGCTGTGTAAATGGTCCAGCACCAATGTGGTATGCTGACTGGGGCTCTCCTAGTTGTGCATTTCTCATCTTACCTGACAGGTCATAAACTGGTGTGGGCACACCTCGCAACCGTTCAGATTCTACCAGGTTATCCTGACCCATGCCTCATATATCTGGTCAGTTTCCTTTCACATTGTGGTTTACAAGCAGGTTTGTTGCATTCCACTCGGGGTTGCAGTCAGAGGGAATTATGACCGGACATTGGAGTTTCAGACTTCACACCCTCCATGACATCCATGACATCCATGCTTCTACACCCCCTCTGTTATTCCGTCCTCTTGCTAACATTATGAGAGCAATGTCTCAGAAGTATCCCTATAGTTGGGCCTTTATCCTGGCAATACTTATGGCTTTGTCAGTATGGGGGGCATACCTGATAACTTTACACATTTTCAGTGACTGTGCTGGTATTTCACTTACTTTTTGATTCCATTTAGTATAGTATTGTGCCCTATCTTGCAGAATACCAACATATCAGTAGAGAACACAGGTTTGATTGTAATGGCATACATTTCAATTTCAGACTTCTTACCCTTCAGAACCATACTGCATCTGCAAGACCTGTTTTACTATGGTTGTGTAGGTCTGTAGGGGGGGAGGTGTTCATTGTTGCCAGTATTTGGAGGCCTTTGCCAGACCTTTCTTTATGGTCATCTACACTTGTCCTGCTGGGTGAAGCTGGGGGTGGGTATGGAAACCCACATTGACATCCATGTGTGTGACCTATGGACACCCAGTTAGTTGTCCCCCCACATGTACTGCAATGGGAGTTGTCACCTTGAGTACTATTGCCTAGTATGGTGACACCAGTATTTGTCATGGATTTCCTGCTGTCCCACATAGCTGTCAGCTGTCTGCTGCTATCCCATTCAGCCACCAAATTCCCTTGCTAGCTTGCATCACTGCCACAGATATAACTATCAGAGCATACTACTCCATTCATTCATTGTTAGGACAACTGAATTTCCTTGTGCTTGAGGCAGTTGTGAGGACGGTGCTTGAGGGCTGACTATGTCGGATGCAAGCAGTACACTGCCTATACATGGTACGGCACAGGTAGTGTCATGTTTGGCATTCCTTTTACTATACATGCAAGTCAGAGAGAGGTATCAGTCCTTGGGTCTCTACAGTGTCAGTGTGTGTGCTATGCGTTGCCTCTTTGCTAAGGCATGGGCATAGTGGGCACACCTCCATCTGCCTACAGGGGCAGGCTCAGGGCTTTCCTCCTCCGAGTCCCTCTGTGCCTGTGGTGACCTTGGCAGTGGTTGGGGGCTGTGTGGCCCTTCCTCATGCTGTTCCTGCTGCAGCTGTTTCCACAGGATCATATTGTGTAGCATGGCACATACTATGAACATGTTTGCCCTAGTCTACTTTAAAACACTGACACGCCAAAACACCGATGAGGAGAACACACGAGATCGGAAGATCAACAACTGAGATGACCGACAGTTTAAAAGCCCGATGCTAAGAACACCGACATGTTAAGGTAAGTGTGCAATAGTGACAGACTTTAGGGTTAGGGGCTGGTTAAGTGAGTTAGGGTTAGGGGGCGGGTAAGGTAAGCGTGCAATAGTAATCAAACAAAACACTAAACTGAAAAAAAAAAAAAAAAATGAAGTGGCAAAACACGGACCAAGCCAAAAAAATTTAATATAAACGTTAGCGCTTTCATGCACCACACCTTAGTGCACTTCTTCAGACAAAACAGCATCAAAAAAAAAAAACCTCTTCATTTTTTTTTTTTTTTTTTTTTTAAGTGTGCGATAGTGACAGACTTTAGGGTTAGGGGCTGGTTAAGTGAGTTAGGGTTAGAGCGCGGGTTAGGTGAGTGTGCGATAGTGATGGACCTTAGGGTTAGGGTTTGGGTTAGGGTTAGTGCATAGATAGTTGTGTATGTAAGGTTTAGTGTAGGTTTGTAAGGTTTTTGGTGTGCCTGTGTTGTGTGTGTGTTTTTCGTAAAAGGTATTTGTTTTGTTTTGTTGATTGTCGGGATTGTGATTTGTCAGGCATGTGAAGTTTTGTGCTTTTGAACTTTCGATCTTCCGGTCTTGGTGTTCTCATCGTCGGTGTTTTGGCATGTCGGTGTTCAAAACTAGACCCGTGTGCACATGTCGCTGGAGAGTACAGCAAGGCTCCACTGGATATATTAAGGCAGTGGAACCATGACTTGAGCATCCCAAATACATGCTCTATAATGATCCTGGTTTGTATGTGTGCCTCATTATGGCATTCTTGTGTGGGTGTGTGTGCATTTCTGATGGATGTCATCATCCACTGCTCCAAAACATAGCCAGCATCCTGGACCAGATGGCCATATGGGATGTCCCCCCTGGCAAATCCCAGATACAGCTGTGAGGTATGCCAGATGTGGGAGTCATGATAGCTTCCAGGGCTGCCAGCACACACATTCATGATTATGCCCTGGGCATTGCAGATGACCTGGCCGTTGATGGAGGGGAAGCCCTTGCGGTTTATGTAGACCCTACCCTGCTCACCAGGTGGTGCTTTGATGTGGATGTGCATGCAGTCTATAGCATCCAGTACCTCAGGGTATTCTGCACATATTGCTGGTCAACTCTTCACGGGTGCTGGGGAACTTAATTTCTTCACCGGCATGTAGTAGCATGGCATCCAGGAACTGGTGGAGTACCCTGGATGCTGATGCCTGTGAAACCCCCATAATATCCCCAGTTGGTCTTTGGAAAGTACCTGTAGTGAATATTCTTAAGGCTACACATACCTTGGTATCCACTGGGATGGGTTCCTCTCTGTTGGCTCTGGGTCTGAGGCGAGGCCGGCACAACTCAATGATTTGCTGCAGAATGTCCCTGTCCACCCGGTAGCACTCTATCTCCAGCTCATGTAGTCCCTGGTAGGTTACCCTGGGTCTGTACACTCTTCTCCTCCTCCTCGGTCTGGGATGGTTGTCAGCATTATCCTCCTCACCACCCTCAGCCTTTAGCATATACTGATGGATCAAAGCGACAGCAGCCCTAACATTTTTTTTCGTTTTTTGTCAGTTTAAAATTCCCCCGAATTTGTACACCAGTGGTGTAGTTAGTGGGGAAAAAACAGACTGAAAGGTGTTTGCATAGTTTATAGTAGTGTGAAACTTTTAAGCAGAACTGGCCCTCCCCTGGACACAAACAAGCTCTTCATTTCATGGAATAAGTCAATACAGCTCAGATACACCCTTTCCTTAGCTGTGCTTAGCTAAGGGCAACACGGGCTGCTAAGCTCCAATGAGCTTACACCAAGCATAAGACACTCCCTTTTGATGTCATCTACTCCTCTTGCTTACATGATCGTGTTAGAGCACATACACAATTAGGTGCAGTTGGACACTTAGAAGAATTTTGTGATTCAGTACAAATCCCCTCATTTGCATACCCCGCTGCCTTACACCGTAGTTACTGCACTACCACAGAGCCTTTCCCCTTAGCAACCACTGTTCCCTGGTATTGTTTTGATTCTGCATGCCATTTACTATAATGGCAAAATGCAAATTTCACTTAAAATTGCATTTTTTTTTATTTATGGCACAATCCCGTTTGCGTGCCGCTGACCTATGCTTAAACAGCTGAGATCGCCAAAAAAAAAAAAAACCTTTTATTTTTATAAAATTAAGCTATTTTCCATGCCAATGGCCATATATTTGGCCACTGGCATGCCTAATAAGTATAATACATGCTTTTTTGGGAGCTGTTGTGCCTCTGTTTTGATATTTGCAGAAATGTATTCGGCTAAGAGACGAATACATTTCTGCAAATAACACTGTTCTTGCACGGATACCTGCCTACTTGCTGAATCACTAATTCACCTCATTTGCATGGTTTTCACCAGCAAATGAGGTAATTAGCATTAGGCAGTGGTGTCCATGCAGGAACAGTGTTGGAGCGCTCGTGCATGTCCTGAGGTTTGTTTACTCGATCGCTCAGATGCCATGTTCCATGCAGTAATGCTTACACTATTCGGACACTCGGTGTAAGCATTACTGAATCCCAGGGAATGATGAATCCTAATTTGTTAGCCACAAAAAGTTGATTAAATTTCATTTTTTAAATCTACCACAAGGTGAGTACTTTCTCTTTTCTCTTTCTCCCTGTGTAGGTTGTTTTTCCAAGGCTGTCATTATTCTTCTCTGATTACGCTAATATTTTAAATGTCAAGAGTATAAACATAAATTAATGGCTCCGCAGAAATTAATAAGAGTGACATCAGGGATTAAATGATTAGAATTTAGTGTTATTTTAAGGGAAATATTGTGGTTATGATATTCCCCACAGAAAAGGTAGACTTAACATTAGTTAACAGAAATTTAACTACTTGTTTGCAGCAATGCTCTATAACATGAAATACTAAAACCTAGACTTATACTTTTGAAAGCCCAGAAGAAAGGTTTATGTTTTCTCTTTTTTTTAGATATTAAGAATAATTGCTGATAATTTTGTTTAAAATATCTCCATTATATGCATGATAAGTAAAATAAAATAATGGTTTGAAGCATCTATTACCATAATAAAAGTAAAGAATTAGAGGCTGGCATAATAGTTAAGGTGTTTAGCTCAGAGACAAGAGGTACAGGGTTTGATCCTCACTAAGGGAAACTGGCTAGGCTTAAAATTTTCCACAAAGCCAACAAGCCTATTACTTGACTAATGAATTATTGAAATAGGAAATTGATTTCTTTTAGTTCATGGTAAACTATTTTGGCTTAGTCATGACTTTTGAGAAATATTTGTAATAATACATGTTTTATACTGTGTCATTTGTAAAGTAAACAACATTAACGAGGTCTTGAAGCCGATGTATTAGTGGTGGATGTCCACCATTAAAAGCCAGCTACAGAAGAAAAGCATTAGAATGGGAATGAAAGCTGGACATGGATGTACAAAGAGAAACATCACAGAATAAAACAAAGAAATTCAGAACACTTAAAGAAGATGAGGGCTATTAGGGAATTAAAGTATATGGCAGAGCAGTAAATGAGGAAAACTGGAATGAGTGATTTGGTATAGTAAGTAGCAGTATTAGAGTAGATATGTTGGTGGGAAGTTGGTATTTTATTGCTGACTGATATTATGGAAAGATGAAGGAATTTAAAGTAAGCTGTAGTTTGTTTCTTTTTCATTGCATACCAATCCCTTTATATATATTCGCCCTGCATATAAAGGAGGTGCGATTGTGATACTAGGTATATCTATGTACTTGAACAAGATGGAAGTTATGCTCAGTGATGAACAGACTTACACAAGATTGACTAAAAAAGATGTCGATTTAATTGTTAAATGTGTGCATGATTATGTATACGATTTGTTCATGACTAGAATAATTTCATATGACTTGTATCAGTTTCTATTGGTGGAGGAACCTATGATTCCTAGCATACACGATTGCTTAAAATTCATAAAGATTTGAGTACCCCCCCCCCATGTGCCCCATTGTTTCGGGGCATGGATGGGTGACTGAGCTACTGTCTATTTTTATTGAACATGAGTTAAACCCTTTAGTAGAGAAAGCCCCAGCTGTGCTTAAAGATACTGAAGAACTTTTACAAACTCTTGGGGACTTTGTTGAAGGACTTGGTTCAGTCATGAATATGTATTTGGTTACTCTTGATGTTAATATGCTTTTTACAGTTATTCCGAATGAATATGGTATTGAGTCTGTTAGTTTTTTAAGAAGTTATAGTGACAATAATAATGAGGGTGGCCATGGTGGTGCAGTGGTTAGTGTTGCCACCACACAGCAAGAGGTTCTCCATTTGATTCTCGGGTGGGGTGTCTTCTTTGCAGAGTCTGCACGTCCTCCCAGTGGTCACGTGGGTTTCCTCCCAAAGACATGCTGTAGGTAGATTGGACATTCTTAATTGGCCCTAGGTGTGAGTGCATGCATGTGCGTGCCTTCGGTGGAAGGTTGGGCGCCGGGCTGGCAACTCGACACTGTAAAACTCCACTTCCATCATGAGCAGACAGGTGATCTGCTGTGGCAACCCCTAACCAGGAAAAGCCGAAAGAAGAAAAAGAAGAAGTGACGATAATAATGAAAACATTGTCTTATTTGTCTTTTACTGGATCTTATTCTTGGCTACAATGTTTTTACATTCAATCAATGGGAACGCCCTGCGTTAACAGTTATGCCAATTTGGTTATGGCAAACTGGGAAACTACCTATGTATTGCGTAATCGCAAACATTCAACATATTTAGAATTTTATAAACATTTTGTAGATGATGTTTTTATTTTATGGGATGGCACAATAGAAATGCTAAGTTAATTTATTAAATATATGGTGGGATGTACCACTTGCTTTAGATTTAGCATGAAATATTCAGCATGTACCATTAATTTCTTAGATGTATGTGTATCTATAGGTCAAGCTGGAAAAATCAGTGCACGTCTTTTAAGGAAAGATTGCAGAAGAAATCATTTTCTACCTTGCTCCAGTATGCATCCTCCTCACATCTACAGGAATGTTTTCAAAGGTCAGTTTCTAGGGATGTCTAGGCTTCATACTGATCAAGATGATTTTTCTTGCATGCTGATGAACAATTGAGCTAGGATTTTTGTTGAAAGAGAATATAGTTATAATGAAATACAACAATGTTCATCTTTAGTTGGTGAGATGAGATCAGATGATGGGAGACCATATTTTTTTAGAGGGAAGCAGACCTCTACCAGGAAGCAAGATTCCAGGAAGATGAGCAGATTAGTTCTCACCTACAGTGGTGATGTAGGGGTAGTCTTCAGCATAGTCAAAAAGAATTGGCCAATATTATTGTCCAGTGACAATATTAGATCAGTAGTAGGTGATAAGCCCAGTTTTGCTTTAAGAATAATTGTTCTTTAAAGAGACAACTTTATTATGGGCCAAAAAAGGAATTAAAAAAATCTTTGGGCATTTTTGGTACATTTCCATGATGTAACTGCAAAGCTTGCAGGTATATTAATAAATTTAATTTATTTCAACATCCTATATCTGGTGCCCCCCCCCCCCCGCAGTTCGAGTGGCGTTCCAAAAGACATGCGTGAATGGGCGTGCCTTCGATGAAGGTTGGGCATTGAGCTGGCAACTCAGCACAGTGAAAATCTACTGCCAATCATTAGCAGACTGGAGTTCCACTGTGGCGACCCCTAAAGCCGAAAGACAAACAACAACATCCTATATCTGGTGTTAGTTATAGCTGCAAGGTATACGTGGATTGTAAAACCAAAAATTTAGTTATTTCGCAACCTGTAAATTATGTACATCATTTTATGTGGGAAAGACTACCAGGTTACTTAATGAACGTATTTTACAACACATGGGCGATATTAGGTTGAAAAATCCATCTAATGCTTTGTTCAAACATATTGAAGGAAATTCAGAACATTCCTTTGTTTTTATGGCTCTTCAGATGATTGAACCATATGCTAGGGGAGGGGATCTAAAGAATGGGACTAAATTGGATGAATCAAAATGGATTGCAACATTACAGGAAGATAAGTTTCCAGTCTTAATGGGGTAATGCCTTTAAGACCAGCCTTACGAACGTTGTATCACCGATTTTAATATTGTTTAATTTATCCTGTTTTTTGATTTGTTCATATTGCTTTAAATAGATTGATTTTAGAGTAGTTTGTAGATCTGATGAAGCACTTGTTGTGAAAGTGCTTATCCCTTGTTTATTTCTTGTTTTATTATGTTATGTTAAGTTATTAAAGTTATATGTTTTTAGCCATGGTTGCCAGATCTGTTTTTGTACATTTGTTTCTTCGGTGCAGAGACTGGCTTTTAGCTGCAGTTGCTATTTTTGTGTTGTTGTTGTTATTCTTGCTATTTTTGCATTGTACATAGGGCATTAAGAGACAATACATCTGGGAATGTTTGGTGCTATCAGAAAGTAGTAGAGAATCATCAGACAAACATGTAGGAGATTCTTTTTTTATCAAATATTTTTTATTGAAGTAAGAAAATGATAATTTTAACAATAATATGAACATCATGGATACAATTTTTGAACACAAAAGAAAAATGAAAAAGGCACACTACAACTATATACACTATTTAGAGAGGCCCAAAATTGATAAAATTATAAAGCAATAGCAAAATGTTTGCATAGTAAACATCAGATAATTCAGAAAGGGTTGTAGTCTTTGGGTTATAGTCTTTACAAAAAGTTTCAGTGAGAAAAGAAACCTTTCTCCAAGGATTATTAACAAAATTTCTTGGATTTATTCTCACTTCTTCCGTTTTGGTTTCTCTGGAAATAACTTCTTCAAGGAGGGTCAGAAAATCTTCCATAGTTGGAGAGGTGGTGGACTTCCATTTTCTTGTTATACACTTTCTACCAATCACTAGTATTGTCCATAACAGGTATGAGTTGGTATTGCTCATTACACAACCTTCATTTACATTAAAGAATATCATTGATTTACTTAGAGAAAAATGATCTGAAAATAATGTTTTAAAGAAAACTTCAATATTACCCCAAAACTGTTTCAAAAAGGCACATTCATAAAAAATGTGGAACCAATCTGCTTTACATGGGGAACAACATCTCCAAAAATAATGTTATCAGTTTTATTAAATTCTGCAACCCTCTCAGGAGTTAAAAATACTCTATGCAGGAACTTCCACATAAAAAATAATCCAGTACTGTTCCCAGGATGAAATATATGGAAGATTCTACAGGAATGAAAACTTTTAGTTATGTACTCACCATAACTTCAGATGTTTGGGATCCATCTCGCCTACATTCTGAATGATGGGTTCGGAGCCGATACCTCGGCTCCGACTCGGCACGCTTATGCTATAGAGCGAGGCCTCTTATTGGCTGAGCTTTCTTTATCCCAGGATGCACCACCACTAATCCCCCAGATCTTGTTTGTCCGCATTCATGCACACATGCACAGCTTGTTTATATAACATTGTTAGATGTTTCAAGATGAAACAACAGGATTCGGACCTTCTGATATCCTCTGATCTCCAAGGAAGGGGGAAGGAGGGTGGGTTATTAGAATGTGCGAGATGGATCCCAAACATCTGAAGTTATGGTGAGTACATAACTAAAAGATGTTATGTGATCCGATCTCGCCTACATTCTGAATGATGGGACAGCGTCCCTAGCACCTAAATCCCGGGTGGCTCATTGGAAAACACTCCTGAGCACTGTGGAACCAAATGAAGCTCGTCCTCTAGATGCCACATCTAATTTGTAGTGAGAAATGAAAGTATGCGGGGAAGACCATGTAGCCGCAGCACAAATGTCACCAATAGCAAGCTTAGAATGAAATGCTACCGAAGTAGCCATAGCCCTTGTAGAATGAGCCTTGACAGAGGTGGAAAGCTCCTCGTTAGAAAAAATATAAGCTTGAGTAATACAGTCCTTGATCCATTTGGCAATAGTGACCTTTGTGACTGCGTTGCCCAATTTGTTTTCTGCAAAGGACACAAACAACTGATCTGTATTCCTTGACTGTTTGGTCCTATCCAAATAAAAACGTAACTGCCTATGGACATCTAGTGTGTGGAAAATAAATTCCGCTTCATTGGAGTATTTTGGGAAAAACACTGGGAGCTCTAATGACTGTTGTAAGCATAAAGTAGAGCAGACTTTAGGAACAAAAGAAGGATTCGGTCTGAGGGAAACTCTGTCTGGATGAAAAACCAAGTACGGAGGTTTTACTGACAAAGCTTGAAGTTCTGAAACCCTTCTGGCTGAAGTAATTGCCACTAGGAAAGCTGTCTTCCATGATAGAAACTTTAAATCACAGGTAGCTGCCGGTTCAAAGGGGGAAGAAGTCAAGGCACGTAATACTATATCCAGATCCCATGGAGGTGCAGGATGAGAAACTGGAGGTCTTAATAGAGCAGCACCTTTCAAGAAGGTCTTACACAACCTGTTGCTCATTAAAGGTGGGTCTATGGATTCATGAAAGTTAGAAATTGCTGCCAATTGTACTTTGACGGTAGAAACAGAAGAGCCTTGGTTGAAAAGAGAGGTTAGGAACTTGAGTACTTCTGCTACGGGAGTTGAAATGGGGTCCAGGCCCCGGAGTTGAGCCCATATAGCAAATCTTTTCCATTTGCTAGAATAAAGTTTCTTCGTAGTGGAATTGTGGGCTGAAGACAATATGCGCACTACCTCTGGGTCTAGTGCATGTCTCCTGACTATGGTTGGAAGAGGAGGAGCCAGGCTGTCAATCTTAATGTGTGTAGGGACTGGTGTAGTAGTCCCGACTGATGAGTCAGTAGGTCTGGGATCTGGTCCAGGAACCATGGACCTTCCAGAGCATGTTTCCGAAGATAGGGAAACCAGACTTGACGAGGCCAGTAAGGAGCAATTAAGATCATCTTGCTCCCTAAGAGAGAAGCCTTCTGAATCACCTTGAGTAGTAGCGGAACTGGAGGGAAGGCATAAAGCAGGCCGGTGGGCCAAGGATGGACTAACGCGTCCATAGGGCTCTTCCCCGGAGCCGGGGATAGGGAGAAAAATCCTTGCACTTCGCATTCAGAGGAGTCACGAAGAGGTCGCAACAAGGAACTCCCCATTCGCTGAAAATCTGTCTTGTAATAGTTATGTTCAGAGACCACTCGTGAGGAGAGAGAATGGTCCTGCTCAACCTGTCGGCTACGACATTGGATTTGCCCGGTATGTGAGTTGCCACTAGGAAGCGATTGGTTGAGATTGCCCATTCCCAGACCCTCATCGCTTCTCTGCAAAGAGGATAGGATCTGGTCCCTCCCTGCTTGTTCAGGTACCAGACAACTGACATGTTGTCCGTGTGAACAGCAATTACGCCCTGAGGGAGGTAACAGTGAAGGCCTTGAAGAGACAGGAGTACTGCTCTCATCTCTAGGATGTTGATGTGGAGAGAGAGGTCTCTTCCGGATGCCATTTGCCCTGGACTGACCTGCCCAGTGATCCAAATTGGAAGACACTAGCCACCAGCGAAGGTCTCGTCTGCAAGATTCTGTGATCCATATTAGATGATTGAGAGGGAGTTCCTGAAAGGACCATTGAGTTGAGAGAAGCCACTGGAGGATTCTCATGTGTAACCTTGCCAAGGGAACTAGCAGAATTGTGGCAGACATCGATCCCAATAGTTGCAAGACCATTCTGGCTGGGGCTTTGGACTTGGGGAGTAGGGCTCGAACCTGACTTTGTATGATCTGAATTATGTCTGCAGGTAGATAGACCCGCATCTGGTTTGAATCTATCTCTGCCCCTATGAATTTTATCCTTTGAGATGGCCGTAACACAGACTTTGGCCAATTGAAGGTGATTCCTAGGGAATTGCCCAGTGATGTTGTGGCCTGCAGGCTCTGTAGAAGTAGATGCTTTGAGGTGGCAGTTAGAAGCCAGTCGTCTAGGTATGGAAACACCTGGAATCCTAGACTCCTCAAGTGAGCAGTCACTACTGCCAAGCATTTGGTGAACACCCTGGGGCTGTGGTGAGACCAAAGGGCAGCGCCGAAACTGAAAATGACTGCTTCCTAGGCTGAAGCGCAAGTGTCTCCTGGACGTTTGATGTATTTTGATATGGTAATACGCGTCCTTGAGGTCTATGGAGCACATCCAAACACCTTTCTCCAACAACGGGAGAATGGTTTGTAAAGTGACCATTCGAACTTGGACTTCTTGACTGAACGGTTTAGGTTGCTTAGGTCCAAAATGGGCCTCAAGTCCCCGGTCTTTTGGCACTAAAAGAATCTTGAGTAAGTCCCTAATCCGATCTGGTCTGCGGGGACCGGTTGGATAGCTCCTTTTTGCAGCAGTTTTGAAATTTCTATGGCTGCGGTATCCCGTTGACTGGGTGGCGGGTCCGGGATTCTTTTGGACTGAGGGGGGGGATAACAGAATGGGATGGTGTAACCTCCGGCGATAATTCGAAGCACCCATCGGTCCTGAGTGATCCTTTCCCAGGCCTTTAGGTGCTTCGAAAAATGACCCCTGACTGGCTCCGGAGCAGCACAGCCGGGCAATCCCTCAGGGACTATGAAAAGTTGAGGAGCCACGAAAGGACTCGCGGTCTCCAGTGTTGCGGGGGCCTCTGCCGCCTCTGGGACGGCGTCTTCCTGATGAATTTCCCCCTCCTCTGCCTCTGGAGGGGGAACCTTCCTGCTGAGAGGAGTAAGACTTCTGCGATCTCCGGAACCACATTTTCCCTCCTCTTTTAGCCTTGGAATAAGGCCGAAAGGGAGTGGAAAATCGTGCCCCTACGGCAGTCAGAGTCTTACCCTCCTGTTCACAGTGGGTAAGTGTGTCTTTCACCTTGGGCCCAAACAGGGAGGACCCATCAAATGGGGCGTCGGCGAATGAAGACTTGAAGGCCTCCGCAAAATGACACAGGCAAAGCCAGGCTTGCCTCCGTAGCGCAATGCCTGTACCTGCCACTCTACTCTCCCCCTCGGCCGCATACGAGATGAGCCTCATGGACGAGTTCGAGATGGATGACATCGTAGCCAGCTGAGATCCAACCGTCTGGGCCAGCTCCTCAGGCAGGTTACCTAAGAGGGTATCGGATAGCTCCTTAATCAGATCCCTCTGGAATCTCGTAAAGTGTGTTAGGTACTTCAGAGACCTCAAAGTAAAGGCCGCTGAACTAAGGGTGCGCTTGCTGTACCGATCCATGCTCCTAGACTCCTTATTAGGAGGATGGATGGACGTAGAAGCCTCTGCTACATCCTGCTGTGTAGCAGATGCCACCACCATAGCATCCACAGCCACACCTTTCATGAGGAACTCTCTATCTGGGGGTGCTGAAAGAAATTTGTTTGGACGAGCGGGCACCGGTTCCACAGAGTCCGGGTGTTCCCACGCCCTTCGACAGATCAAATCCAAGAGCTCGTCGAAGGGCGGAGACACCCAGGAGGTGGAGGGCTGAGCCCCGAAGGCCTTCAGGAACACCGACTCATCAGCAGAGGAAGGTTTGGACTGCCAGCCGCCTTGTTGTTTTAGGGCTTCAAGGATGTCTGCAAAGGAGACATCATCCGAGAACGACTTGGGGGACCCCTCTGCATCATCGAGATCGGTGTCAGATGTCAAAGACTCGTCAGGGGAGTCAACGTGCTTCCTCTTGCAAGTTTTCTTCCTGGGAGGTTCATCCAAAGAGGCTTCAGAAGGACCTCCAGGAGGGGGAGAAACCCCAGTGGGGGTAACCTGAGGCCCAGGGGCTCCGCTGTCTGCTGACAGGGGAACTGCCAACGACCCAGTCTCCAAAAGTAGGGAAGGAGCCGGGGAAACTGTGGAGGTGGCCAAAGAAGATTTGGCTAGAGCACTCCTTATAGCCCTGAAGGCGGGACCACCAGAATCCTGGGAAGGTCCCCCCTCCGTGGCCACGACAGTAGACGGTACTCCCGCCGCCGACGCACCAAGAGGAAGACTTGGGACTGAAGGCATCAATCCCGAAGCCTCTCCCCTAGGGCCGAAGGAAGAAGTCCGTGCACTGAACTCCGACCCAGGAGCCGGAGTCGGAGCAAGGGTCGGGTCTGATCCTAACACCTCCACTGGTTCCACCAACACCTGCTCCAACTGTGCCGAAGCTGTTGGAGGAGGAAGAACTGTAAGGGAGTGGACCATCGGCTCCGAAGCCAAATGGGCTGGAGCCGAAACCATCTTTTGGAACACCGGAGACTGGAAGAGTCGAAGGAGTACCCTGTCGATGTCCGAATCAGACATCCTGGAAGATCTCGATGATACCGATTGGGCCCGAACCGATTTCTCCATCGGCTCCGAAGGGCCTGGGGACCAGCTCCGAAAGGATTCCACTATTATCGGCTCCGAGGAAGCCTTCACCGAAATTACTCTCGGCTCTGATAAAGACTTCGGCTCCAAGGGGGAAGTGTCTGAGCCGATGACCCTTATCAGCTCCAATATCAGTGGAGCCGATGAGGATGACCCGCCTCTCGATGCTCCAGACCTCGGCTCCGAAACCAGAGGGGTCGAGGTAGGAGGCATCGAGGCAGACCGTTCCGACCTCGGCTCCGAAGTCTGTGGAACCGATGGAGAAGTCTGCTTGCCTTTCTTAGCCGTCGGCTCCGACTGACTGGTCGGAGCCGAAGCTTTCCTCTTCTTAGAAGAAGGAGAGGAAGATAAAGCCTCCTCGAAAGAAGGCTTGATTAATCCTCTAAGGATTAATTTGTTTTTCCTCTCCTGGAGGACTCAAGAAGAAAACACATGGCACACACTGCAGGATTCTTGGAGATGTATGGCGCCAAGACAATAGACGCACGAGGAGTGGTCGTCCGTAATGGACATTTTAAACCCACACCTCGTGCACTTCTTAAAACCGGATGGTTTATGTTCCTTAGACATAGTTGTAAAAAAACAGGAACAACAGTAAATTTTAAACAGCTTAGGATACAGGTACAACAAATTTGCCAACCAATATATAAATACTGAAAGAGAAACTTTTCCCTTTTTTTTTTTTTTTTTTTTTACAGTAAGAAAAAAAGAAAGAAAGAAAGCAAGGAGGGTCAAGACCCTCTAACTCAAATGGGTACTTGACCAACACACAACCAATAAAGCAGTTAGAACAGGGAAGGCCCCTCTGACTGAAAGGAATCTTCTCTGACAGGAAATTTCAAGTAAAAATCAATAAATCACCAAGAAACACACTCATACACAATAATAATAGCCGTTAAAACAGCTTTTGGGTTGAAAAAAAGAAAATTTCTGACAGGAAAAGATACTATTAATATAGTACTTAGCCCAGCCAATGTTGAGACCACGTCCAAGCTCTGTAAGCGGCAAACGAGATCTGGGGGATTAGTGGTGGTGCATCCTGGGATAAAGAAAGCTCAGCCAATAAGAGGCCTCACTCTATAGCATAAGCGTGCCGAGTCGGAGCCGAGGTATCGGCTCCGAACCCATCATTCAGAATGTAGGCGAGATCGGATCACATAACATCTGGTTCTCAGATATAGCAGCTGAGGCATGGAATAGACTACCAAATTATATTAAAGCAATCACTAGTTTAGATATTTTTAAGAACAGCCTGAACACATTATGGGAACAACTGTTTTGGTATATTGGCAGGCTAGAAGGGCATTATTGCCTGTGTTTGAAATATCTGTATGTATTTATGCATGTATGTAATATTTTATTATAATCTACTTGTGAATTTCTTATATGAACATATTTTTCTATCAGCAAATTTAAATACTTATAAAGATAATTCCAGCAATCTTGTACAGTAGAAGGTGGCAATGTGTGTTGCGAATCCCACGCTGTTAGTTCCCATACAATTCTACAGATATCAGCTTTATAAAATCTTCTTGGAGGAGCAACCTGAACGTTTTACCTTCTCACTGTAATAATAACTTTCAGTATTACATTTACATGATCTGAATGTCTGAGTTCAGGCTCATTACAACAGAGACACTTCAGACAACTGGAACTAATCCATACTACAGTAAGAAGTGTTCCAACCAATGCCTTGGCAAAGCACATAATGATGAATAGTGTGCAGCATAGTTTTAAATTTTGTGTTTTATCATGAGTTATACTAGGGAATAGAGGTGGTGACCTTCCTAATAAAAGAGAGATAGAGGAATATAAATGGATAAATTATTTTTGGGCTGATCACCCACCAGGAATAAATGTCACTAATAGTTTAAACCACTACTGAAAGAGAAGCATTCTTATGTGACTTAGCTTTGTTTGATGTTTTGTGTAATAGTTTTATGATTTAATCTAGTTGAATATGCACATTTGGCCTTAGCCATAGACCAACTAGGCAGTCGCCTAGCAGTGGTAGGGGCACTTTGCCAGTAATCTGGATGGTGTAGGTAGATCAAGATGGGGGCACAGGGTGGTGTTGGGGGGGCACTGTGGAGACCTTTTGCTTAGGGCATCAGTTGACCAAAGGCCAGTCCTGTGAATATGAAGAGGTTGATTTTAAAATTGTGTGTTTTTACATTATGTGATGAATTGTGTCATTTTTATTGGCTGGCATGTTCATAGCTTAATAGGTAGGTACTAGGCTATTGGCCATGGGGCCTATATATGCCTAGCCAAAAAGGTTCCCTGGCTTTCGCCACCCAAGAAAATTATTTTCCTGTGCCCCTGTCAAGCAGTGCCACAGAAGTGATCCCTGGGGAGAATTTTCTATTTCCCATCCAGTCGTCAAGATTTTTCTTAAAGAGAGCCAATGAGGAGCTTTGCTTGACATGAATGGGTAGTTTGTTCCAGAGTATGGGAAGTCTCTGGGACAGGAATCTTTCCCTCCAGCATGAACTGTTTATTGTGGTGACAAGGTTTAGGTCCCTGGAGCGTGTGGTTCGGACAGATTGGGATTTCTTTAAGTGTAGCATGTCCAACAGCTCTGTGTTTGACATAACTTTGTATGTTAGGCAGAGATCACCTCTGAATAGGCGATATGCAATGGAGTAGAGCTGGATTTTTTGAAACGGTCTGCGTATGGCATCTGTTTGAGGCCGGTAATCCTCTTAGTGAGGTATTTCTGTGGCCTTTCCAATTGTTGTAGGTGTCTTGTGAGATACATGCCAAATGGGGCATTGTACTCTATAATGGGTCTGATGAGGGATGAGTAGAGAGGACCAATGACCTCCTTTTTTCTAAAGGAGAACCCTTTTGTGATGAGGTGTGCCACATAGAAGGCTTTCCTGACTACTGTGGCGATGTGGTTATCAAAGGAGAGACTACTGCCCACCTATGACCCGAGGTCTCTTATCACACTTTCAGTGTTTAGTGAGCTACCACCTATGTGGTAGCTCATGGATATCGAGTTTTTCCCAAAGGGGATGACAATCCACTTCTTGGCATTGAGCTTGAGGCCATGAATTTGACACCAAGCATCTGTCTCTGTGAGGCCCTTTTGTATAACTTCTACATCATTAAGTGATTCTATTATGGCTCCCAGTTTGCAGTCATCTATGAACTATGTTAGCCAAAGACATTCTGTGTTGGCCTGCACTTCAGAGAAGTAGATGCCGAACAGGAGAGGACCCAGGACTGAACCCTGTGGTACTCCACTCATCACTGGTCTGAAGCTTGACTTGGAGTCAGCTACTTTTACTGTGTGGGTTCTGTCAGTTAGCCAGTTGGCCACCCATCTTGTGACATAGGGATTTATGCCCAGTTTAGTGAGTTTATTTATAATTCCAGAGTGAGGGATGGTATAGAAAGCCTTTGGCGAGGTCAAGATAGGCTGTGTGCACTACCTTGCCCTTGTCTGCAGCTCTAGTGAAAGGCAAAGAAGTCAATCAGGTTTAGTAGACATGATCTACCTTTTACAAACCGAAACTGAGTGGGGTCCAGGGTTTGGAGGTTACCTTGTGTCTTTGTTTATAAGCTCTTTGATGATACATTCCATGGCCTTGCAGACTAGGCTTATCAGGCTAATGGGGTAGTAGTTTCTGTGGTCCGTGGTGGCACCCGCTTTGTGGAGTGGGATAACCATCACTGTGCACCATTCAGTAGGCACACAGCTTGAGGTGAGGCTATGATTGGACATGGTACTTAGGTGGGGAGCCAGTTCATTCTATAGTTCATGCAGTATGCAGCCTGGGATGTTGTCTGGTCCCATGGATGCTGTGTTCTTGGCTTTGGAGAGTGTGGTCTTTACTTGTTCATCCATGATTACAAGGGCTTTGGATTCTTCCGGTATTAAGATGGGCCCTTTGGAGGGTGAGAGGGAGCTAAAGTTAGCACTGAACCTAATCTGCCAGGATGTTGGCAATATCAGTTGGTTCTGTATATTTAGTGCCATTGTGCTGTAGCTTAGAGCAGATCTGAGTGTTGCCATTGAGATTCTTGACATAGCTGTAGAATGCTTTGTGGTTGTCTTTGGAATCAGTGGCGATTTTATTTTCATAACTGGCTTTGGAAGATTTTATGAGGGATCCCAGCTTCTTGCTGAGGCTGACCAGGGAGTTGCTCCAATCTTGGGATTTTATAGGTTCATAGGTTCATAGGTTTATACTAGGCTATCTGCCCTAAGGCATTTATAAGCCTAGCCCAAAGTTTTGTGGCTTACGCCACCCCTTATATGAAAAAATACTGTGCCCATTAATTTGTTGTGCCTCTGTCCAGCAGTGACACAGAGATGATTCCCGGGGTAAACCTACGATCTCCCATCCACAGGTCTAGATTTCTCTTGAACAGAGTCAGCGAGGTGCTCTGCCTCACATGGACCGGGATTTTATTCCACAGCATAGGGAGTCTCTGAGTGATAAATCTATCCCTCCAGCATGTCCTATTTATATCCGTGCTAAGGTTTAAGTCGCTTGCTCTAGTGGTTTTGGTGGATTTGGATTTTTTGAGGTGGAGCATGTCCATTAATTCCGGGTTGGACATGGCCTTGTATGTCAGGCACATGTCACCTCTGAGCAGATGGTATTCGACTGAATAGAGCTAGAGTTTCTTCAATCTGGCAGCATATGACAGATTTTGGAGTCCCTTTATCCTTTTGGTGAGGAACTTTTGGGGTCTCTCCAATTGCTGCAGATGTCAGGTGAGATACATCCCGAATGGGGCATTGTACTCGATCATTGGTCTGATAAGTGAAGAGTACAGGGGAACAATGACCTCACTAGATCTGGATGTGAATCCCTTCATGATCAGGTGGGCAATGTAGAAGGTCTTTCTAACCACTTTAGCAATATGAGTGTCAAAAGAAAGGCCACTGTCAACCTGGGTCCCCAGGTCCCTGATAACCTCTTCTGTGCTTAGTGGATTGCCACCTATATGGTAGCTTGGGGTTACCTTGTTTTTCCCGAAGGGTATGACTATACATTTTTGGCGTTTAACTTCAGGCCATGGCTCTGGCACCAGCTATCTGTTTCCGTGAGTCCCTTCTGAAGGATATCCGTGTCCGATGCACTTTCCACTATGGCCCAGTTTGCAGTCGTCTGCAAACTTTGTCAGCCAAAGTCCTCCCATGTTGGCCTGTACTTCTGAGAAGTAGATGCCAAACAATAGGGGCCAAGGACCAAGCCCTGTGGGACACCACTTGTGACCGGCTTGGAGTCTGACACAGCGCCAGCAACTCTAACCCTGTGGGTTCTGTCCTTAAGCCAGTTTGCAACCCATCTTGTGACATATGGGTTTACATTTAAGCTGGTAAGTTTTTCTACAATACCTGAGTGGGGTATTGTGTCGAAAGCCTTTGCAAGGTCAAGGTAGGCTGTATGGACTGCCTTTCCCTCATCAATGGCCTTGGTGACTGTTTGAAGAAGTCGACCAAGTTCAAAAGGCATGATCTTCCCTTGACAAAGCCAAACTGGGTCGGGTCCAATGTCTGCAAGTCCCTATATCTTTGTTTATGAGCTCCATTATGATCCTCTCCATAGCTTTGCAGACTAGACTTGTTAAGCTTATGGGGCGGTAATTACCAGGGTCCGTAGAGGCGCCGCCTTTGTGGAGTGGGACAACAGTTGCAGTATGCCACTCCTTGGGCACGTATCCTGTGGTAAGGCTGAGATTAAACAGCTGCCTTATGTGCGGGTTTAATTCCTCATTTAGCTCGTGTAGCACACAGCTGGGGACACCATCCGGTCCCATTGATGCTGTGTTTTTAGCTTTAGAGAGCAGCTTTCACCTGCGCATTTGAGATGTCCGGGAGGCTACACTCGGCTGGGATAGTTATCTCTCCTTTAGGGGAGAGGGGATGAAGTTTGCACTGAACCTGTCTGCCAGTATGTTGGCAATGTCTGTGGGTTCAGTGATTTTTGTATCATTTTGGACTAATTCTGAGCATATCTGGGAGTTTCGACCCAGGTTCCTAACATAGCTGAAAAGGGCCTTATGATTGTCCTTTGAATCCATGGCAATTTTTCTCTCAAAATTGGCCTTAGTTGATTTTATGAGTGCTCGTATTTTTTACTAATAATGATCAGGGGTGACTTCCCTTTTATGGATTTTGTTCTATCATGTAATAGCTTTCTCCTCTTATTGTAAAGTTTGTTAATGGCTGGGGTCCACCAGACTGGACGTTTGCCCTTTGTGGAAAGAGTCTTGGTTTTATTTGGGATTGCCTGATCCATGCAGTCCTGGAGGTGTTCATAGAAGGCATTTGTAAGGGCTTCCGCAGCTTGGGTTGTGGTTTCCACTGGCTCAGGGGCCTTGAAGGATACCACACCAGTCTTGAGTAGTGTGAAGTTTGCTTTAGAGAAGTTCTTCACTATGGTCTTTTTTGTTTGGGGTGGGGGCGGGATGTGGATTTCCAGTGAGATTAGTTTATGATCAGATCTCACCAATGAGGGATATACTTCCGGTGTGGAGCATTTTGTCCCCATGTTTGTGACAATGAGATCTAGTATATTTTCTCCTCTCGTGAGAACAGTGACTAGCTGTTCCATGGCATTTGAATTTATGAACTCCAGGAACCGTTGGGCTAGAAAGTTAGGGCTTGAGTAATGTTCCCAGTCTATATTCGGGTAGTTGAAGTCACCCAATATGATGGTGTTTGGAGATACATTTATACCCTCCAGTGTCTTCAGGAAGGCTGTGTGGGGTTCCTGAGTTTGAGAGGGTGGCCTGTAGCATGCTACAATTTGTAGAGCAGTTTTGCCTATGGTTAGTTGCACCTGGATGGTTTCAAGCTTATGCGTTGCCACCAACCTGGAGGTGTGGGTATCCTTTATGAATATGGATACACCCCTCCTTTGTGGTGTGGTCCGGGTTTTGGGGCCGAACGCATGATATGAGGTAAAACCTAATAGTGCCGGGTGCTCTCAGGAGCCTTGAACCAGGTTTCAGTTACAGCACAGACATCGATGTTCTCCATACTGAGAAGGGCCTCGAGTGCGTGCATTTTGAGATTTAGACTTCTGGCATTGAGCAGCATTACCCTCAGTTTCTTCCCATTTTTGTTTTCTAGGGTGGTAGGTTTAGAATTTGAGCCTTGCCTAAAAAAGGCACTATGGGGGTGGCAAGAGCCTTAGCCAATATCCGGAATCCCAGGGGTGACAGGTGCAAGCCGTCCCTTGCGAAGCAGCGTGGCTTGTCAAGCATGTCATCTCAGGCAGACAGACACTGGATCCCCTTTGAATGACACCAGACATTAAGCCAATTGTTAAATCTGATCATCTTGTCTCTATATTGTGGCATCATTCTTGGTGAAGGAAGGATACTGCTCAGGGTTAGGGTCATACCTGCCTGGGCTACATAATCAGAGAGCTCCTCTATGTCTCTTTTCATGTAGTAAAGGAAGGTACGTCTCAGGTTGTTCACACCAGCATGGACAATGACTGTGTCATATTTGTACTTGCCGTGGAGTGACCCGAGTGCTTGTGTTATGTGGCGGATTCTAGCGCCTGATAGGCAGCTTACTGTGACCCTCTCCTTGTTCAGCCTGGTGAGTGGGACATCAGTGTGTCTGACTATGGAGTCACCTATGACAAGTATGTTTGGTGTTGTATTTGGCCTTAAGGGCTGTGACTGCTTTGCACACTGCTTTTGTGGTTTATGTGTTGCTTGTGGGGTGTCTTGAGGTAGCAGTTGTTTGGGTGTCTGCTTTGGAGGCCTCTGCTGTTTAGGTATATTTTTACTCAGAGCCTCCAAGTATGTCTTTGTGTGTTTATGTGTTTGATTCAGTGGAGTGGTAGCATTATGTGAGGCTGGTTTTGTGGTGTGTGTAGTTGCCTTCTCCTCCTGTCTGGTCTTGCCAGTCCTGAGTTGAGAGAGCTCAGCCTCCAGTTTGGCTAAATAGCTGCATCTCTCGCAAGTATTTGTGTTATGTGGGAGGAGGAGAGGGTTGTCTGTGTACATGAGGCAGTTATAACATTGCCTCAAGATTCCCAGATTCACCAGCTGGACCGGAGAGAAGATTGATACTCTTTTTTGCAACAGCATCTTCCTTCTGTTGTAGAGTTTGTTTATGGCAGGAGACCACCAGATTGGCTTCCTTTTATTGGAGGATACCGTCTTGGTTCTGTTGGGGATGGCACAATCTATGCACTCGTGAATGTGCTTATGCAGTGCATTTGTGTAAGATTCAGCAGTCAATTTTTGTTGGACAAACTTTTGTATTTCCTCCTTATCATGCACTTCATCAGAAAATGATTTTGTCCCTCCAGGGAAGAATACCTTGAAGACAGCTGGATATAGCAGTTTGAATCTTCTCACACCTGCGTCTCGACATTCTCTGACTAGAGGAATGAATTTGCGCCTCTTTTGCCTGGTATACAATGAGTAATCATTCTCCACAAACACTCTGCTGTCTCCTACTTTTATTTTGTCCTTCTGCCACAGTTTTGACAAAATCAACTCTTTCTGCTGGTAGGATTACAGCCTTACTATTAAAGGTCTAGGTTGCTTTCTTATAGCTAGATTTGGAACATACACATGATGTGCCTGTTCAACTAATAAGCCCTGCTATGGAATACCAGTCCAGTTGCTTATTTGTGCTTTCATAAATTTAATGCAGTCTGTTCCTTCCAGCTTCTCTGGTACAGCTGAAAATCTCAAATTTTCCCTACGTGCTCTGTCCTCTGATTCTATAATTTTTTTAAACATCTCTTCCTGAGCAGCTTCATATTTAGCCAACTTTTTCTTCATTTCGACCTCTGATTTTTTTCAGCTTTATTATCTCATCTGAATATCTGTTTAAAGCTTCTACATTTGTTCCAGCCTTTTGTCGATTGTGTTAATATACTCTATCAGTGTTTTGTTTATTATAACCCGGTCTGTATGCAGTTTTCTTATGTCATCCTGTAAGTTATTGGGAGTTGTGTCCGAAGGTTGCATTAGTTTTTGTTGAACAGCTGCAGAACTCTCCCCAGTCAGTGTTTCTTCCTCATTTTTTGTAGCTGATTTTTTCCAAGTCTTCTGTATTTTATTTCTGGCATACAGGAAGTGTACATACTAGCCAGTTACTGAAATTCACCCATAAACTCAAGTCTACTGGCCTTCTCTGCTGAGTTTCTGTTTTTACACTGGGAGCTAAAACAAGCTGTTAGTGTGCAGTCATCTTGGAACCATAAATGCGAACGTGTTAATATGGCTTGATTACTTTTATATACATATAGGTTTGCCTGTGTCACACGTGATAATTCAATAAAGGTATTTGAAAATATTCTCCAAATTATATTTTACCCAAAGCTCAGAACCATAGTGGATTAGTGGATAAGATTTTATCCCTTTTAATAAGGGTTCAGTAATCATACCACCCAAACTGTCAATCAACCCTGCACAGACAATTACAATCTTTTCTTTGTTTTTATTATTCCTTATATGTAAATAGTTGAAGGGGAGTGATTTCACAAAAATGATAATTTTGTGCTTACTCATACCAGCCAGTAAAAGCAGAGATAAAATGACATATATGGTCAAATTAACATAAGGGGGAGGCAACTAGAAAGACAGTGGTGTTTAAGAACACAACAGTAACCGAGTGGGAGGGTGGGAAAATTTTCTGTCTGACTCACAAGAGACAGAGCTGTGGTCTCTTTTCCAGTTTTAGTATGCAGTTAAAAGCAGAATACAAGTAAAACACGGTGTAAAGAAAACAAATCACAGTATACAAAATAGAAAAGGGCAATAAAGTAACACAAAACACAACAAATAAAAAGCAAACTAACCTTTCCCTCCAGCAAACTGTAGCAGAATCTGGGTGAGCCTTTCTAGTGATATATATTGATGCATTACAGCTTGTCTTTTTTAACACTATAGTGGAGAAGAGTTTGTTAACTTGAAAGCTTTGTTTGTTGTTTTATAATAAACTGACAGTTTTGGACCACTATTTTTCTTGTTTTTGATATTTCAAAAATATAATTATTGCATTGCAACCCCACATTAAGTTACTGATTTTATTACTGTTCTCCATCACCCAAATTCTGTCTCTGCTTCATTTCCAATGTACTCTCAGTTCTAGTCAACTCTCATGCTCCTTTCCTTCTCCCCCACATTTTCCATTAAAATACTGGAAAAGGTTTCACATGCATAGTCTCTCTGTGACCTTTATTTCCAGAGGAACAAGAAACCGAATCTCCTTATATGCTTTCCAGTGTTTAGTGTAGAATAGGTCAGGCCTAAATTTTGAACACAGTCGACCTTTTCCACATTCTGCCCGCTTTTTTCACTGCCACTCCAGTTCTTCTTGCCATATAGAATAAGCGTACATTTTAAGTTTACTTTTTAACATTAATTACTAAATCTGTTTCTTTTGTAAAGGATTCTAAGGTATCAATTTGCTTGTTAGAATGGAAAAAACTGTTGCAAACATTAAAGTGTCAACAGAATGTTCCCAGACTGGGTGTGGATTGTTTTAGGTATATCTCCACCTCCTTCATCCCAAATTTTAAACAAATCATTTGTAAATATGAGAAAGAGGTAGGAGGAAATAAAGATCCCTGTCTTGTCTCAGATTTTATTATTAGATATACTTGAGAAGAGATCTAGACCCTACCCCCATGATAAGATATATAATGCCTCGATAACTGCAATTAGAGTTCCTTGTTATGCCAGCCTTTTTCATAGCTTGCAAGCTTTTCCCTTTATTTACTAAATGCTACCTCTAAGTTTATGTACAAAACATATTTTTTGTGACTTAAGAGTTATATATTTTTCTGTGTCATGTTCAAATACAAAGCAGATTTCCAAGGTAAATTTCTTTGCAATAAAAGCATACTTACGTATATGTATTTAACCCCCCTCACATCTGTTTTTGTAATATTATACCAGCAAAATATTTTAGAAAAATATTGAACAGTGTGTTAAGACAATACATTTTAGGGTGCTTCACATTTTCATATATATATATATATATATATATATATATATATATATATATTAAATGTAATTATCTGCATCAATGAGTTTGAAAACTTAATATCTAGCAAATATTGGTTAAACTGATATATCATTATTTCTGCCCATTCTTCATCATGTTTAGTATATATCACCTTCCTAATCCCATCTGTTTCTCCTTTTTCCCTTTCAAAAAAAAATAAATCATTTTTTTTGCCTGAATCTCCTTGTGTTCTGACTGTGCTTCTCAAACATTTTGGAAATATAGAGTATATTTTAGAGCATTTGTTATAACTGCAATTGCCTTAATATTGCTATAACTCAAGTGCTCTAGGTTGCACTGCATCTGAAGTGTTTGTGTGTTTTAGCTGCTTTTCAGTATATATATAGACTTCTCTGTATATGTAGACTAGCTACTTATTCTGCTGTGCTAGTGCCTCTTAAATCATTTTTCAGTTGTGCACTTGCCTTGCTTCATTTAAAAAGTTTTAAAATTGCTAATTTTGTAGAGTTTTAATTGCATTTACTGTTTAGGACTACACACTCAAGTTTCTGTCTTTCGGCTTTTCCCAGCTAGGGGTCGCCACAGCGGAACTCCGGTCCGCTAATGATTGGTAGTTGATTTTTACGTGCCGAGTTACCAGCCCTGACGCACAACCTTCATTGAAGGTACGCCCATTCACGCATGTCTCCACGCAGAAGACGCTCTAGCTGGAAATTGAACCGGACAGCATCTTACTGTGAGGCGACAATGCTACCGCAGCACCACCACTGCAGGTCAGCCTTTTCTATGTTTATTTACTGTATTATTGCATTGTTTAGCCTGTTTCAACAACAAAAAAAATACTATCTTGTTTGCTCGTTTCCCACCTTTTCTAGCCAGTCCATATCCCAGGCTTTGCTTGTCTCAGGACTTTATTTTCTGTACTCAGAGCTATCCAGACCTTGCTTTGGTAGAGGGAAGTCCTACTGCCTACCAGTGGGACTGGTGAGCATTGTACTGCCTATCTAATGCTAGAGGAGTGATTTCCAGCTCTGAAATTGTAATTTTATTAGCCTTTGGGCTGATTTCTATTACTTTCAACTTTCTGGCTTAAAAACGCATGTGTTTGCACATTTTTCACATCGTGCAGCACTGCAAGGCTACAGTTAAACTATTCCAGGTGCCAGAAAGTCTGCTCTTCAAATTTTCCATTAAAACTAGCTGGTTTCTCAGTAGTAGCACAGAAATCTGATCCCCTGTGACTAGCACTTGCTCTAGAACCTGCTGGAAAGCACTAGGAAGCCTGAAACTGATACAAGCACTCAGCTCTCCATGTCAATAAAGAGAAATTAATGATAGGCACTAAACAGCCTACAATTGCAAAGTACCTTGCAAAGGTAAGGGAAAACAGCTCTTAAACTTTACAAAAAAGCACCTAAACAGAGATGTCCAAGGGTCAGCTTCTGGTGATTTCTCCTGTCCACCTGGTGAATCTGGGCATACTGTGGCAATACGGCAACTGCCTCATGTACACAGACAATCCTCTCCTCCTACCACCCAACACTACAACCTGCGAGAGATGCACTTACATAGCCAAACTGGAAGCAAAGCTCTCTCTGGCCAAGATTGTGCTAGACAGTCAAGAGGAGAAGGTTAACACCTGCATTACACCTCAATCAACTCATAGCCCTTCAAAGCCCACACCATCAACACCCACACATAGCAACACTAAACCCACATATGCGGAGGCCCTTAACATTAACCTGCCCAAGCAATAAGGACCTCCGAAGCCGAAATGCAAACAAACACCAGTCACAACCAAAGTGACACATAGCTCAAAACACAAGTGTGCCACCCAACAACAGCCCCTAAGACAAGACAATGTACCCAACACTTTAGTCATAGGTGACTCTATATTCAGGCACACTGATGTCCCACTCACCAGGCTGAACAAGGAGAAAATTACAGTCAGCTGCCTGTCGGGTGCAGGATCCGCCACATAATGCATGCACCCAAGTCACTCCACAACAAGTACAAATATGACTCTGTCATTGTCCATGCTGGAGTGAATGACTTGAGACGTACCTCCATGGACTACCTGAAAAGAGAGATGGAAGAGCTCTTGGATCATGTGACCCAGGCAGGTATGACCCTAGCCCTGAGTAGCATCCTGCCTTCGCTCAGAATGATACCACAGTATAAGGGCAAAATGATTTACTTCAACAATTGGCTAAGCTTCTGGTGTCATTCAAAGGGGATCCAGTATTTGTCTGCCTGGGAGGACATGATCGACAAACCACAATGCTTTGCCAGAGATGGTCTGCACCTGTTACCTCTGGGATTCAGGTTACTGGCTAAAGTTCTTGCCACCCCTATAGTGCCTTTTTAGGCAAGGTTCAAAGGATAAAACCACCACCATAACAGATACAAGCATGCAAAATCTGAAGGTAATGCCACTCGATGCTAGAAGTCTAAACCTCAAAATGCACTCTCTTGAGGCACTCCTAAAAATGGAGAACATCAATATCTGTGCAGTAACCGAGACCTGGTTCAAGGCTCCAGAGAGCACCCCTGCAATACCAGGCTACAATTCTTACCACACTTTTCGGCCACAAAACCAAGACCGAAACACTAAAGGTGGAGGAGTGTCCATATTCACCAAGGATATTCACACCTCCAGGCTAGTTGCCCAACACAATGCATCTGAAATTCTCCAGGTGCAACTAACACTAGGTAAGACTGCAATCCAAACTGTAGCTTGTTACAGATCCCCCACCATGCCCCAAGATTCTCACTACACCTTTCTAAACATACTGGAAAATATTAAGATACAACCAAACACCCTAATAGTGGGTGATTTCAACTACCCTGCCATTAATTGGAAAAACTACTCGGGTGCCAACTCCTTTTCCCAACGGTTCTTGGAATTCATAAATTCCAAAGCCCTGGATCAAAAAATCCATTGTTCCACCAAGGGCTCCAATATCCTAGACCTGGTCATTACCAACATGGGAGATAGATGCTCCACACCAGTGGTCACCCCCTCATTGGTCAGGTCTGACCATAAGCAAATCACCCTTGACATCCACATTCCACCCCCACCCCCAAGTACGAAAACCTCCTTAAAAAAACTTCTCCAAAGCCAACTTCAAGCTACTGAAGTCAGAAGTGACAAACTTCACAACACCCACGCAGACGGGATCTGGACGTTCGACTGCAGAATCCTACACTAAGGTACTGTATAACCACATCCACTCGTGCATGAATCGTGCCATCCCAAATAGAACCAAGATGCTCTTCTCCAAAAAAGGAAGCCAATCTGGTGGTCCCCTGCTATAAACAAACTATACAACAAAAGGAAGAAACTGTTGCAAAAAAGAGGAAAATCCCAGGATGTAAAAAACTCCCTCACCAGCCTCAGTAAGAAGCTGACATCCCTCATAAAATCCTCAAAAGCTAGTTATGAAAATAAAATTGCCAACGATTCCAAAGACAACCACAAGGCATTCTATAATTATGTCAAGAATCTAAATGGCAATGCTCAGATCTGCTCTGAGCTAGAACAGAATGGTATTAAATATACTGATTCCAAGGATATTGCCAATATCCTGGCAGATCGATTTAGTGCCAACTTCACCCCCCACTCACCCCCTAAAGGACCCATCTCAATACTAAAAGATTGCCAAATTCCGATAATCACGGCCACACATGTAGAAACCACACTCTCCAAAGCTAACAATACAGCATCCATGAGACCAGATGACATCCCAGGCTGTGTACTACATGAACTACAAAATGAACTGGCACCTCACCTAAGTGTCATGTTTAATCATAGCCTCACCTCAGGCTTCGTGCCCACTGAGTGGCGCACAGCTACAGTTATCCCGCTCCACAAGGGAGGATCCGCCTTGGATCCTTGGAACTACTGTCCCATCAGTCTGACAAGCCTGATCTGCAAGGGCATGGAACTCATTATCATGGAACTTATAAACAAAGACATTGGCAACCTTCAAACACTGGACCCCACCCAGTTTGGGTTTGTGAAGGGCCGATCTTGTCTCCTGAATCTGATTAACTTCTTCGAATCAGTCTCCAGAGCTGTGGACGAGGGTAAGGCGGTCCACACAGCCTATCTGGACCTCGCCAAGGCCTTTGACACTATCCCCCACTCTGGAATCATAGATAAACATACTAAGCTGGGCATAAATCCCTACATCATTCGATGGGTTGCCAATTGACTTACTGACAGAACCCAGACTGTAAAAGTAGCCGACTCCAAATCCAGCTCCAGATAAGTGACAAGTGGAGTACCTCAGGGTTCAGTCCTGGGAACACTCTTGTTTGGCATCTACTTCTCTGAAGTACAGGCCAACACTAAGGGACTCTGGCTAACAAAGTTTGCAGATGACTGCAAACTGGGAGCCATTATTGAATCCCCAAATTATGTGGATATTCTACAAAATGGCCTTACAGAAACAGATGCCTGGTGCCCAAGCCATGGGCTCAAGCTTAATGCCAAGAAATGTATAGTTATCCCCTTTGGAAAAAAACATGTACCCATGAATTACCACATAGGTGGCAGGACACTAAACATCGAAAGTGTGATGAGAGACTTAGGGAAACAGGTGGACAGTGGTCTCACTTTCGATAACCACATCGCCACAACAGTCACGAAATCCTTCTATGTGGCACACCTCATCACTAAGGGCTTTTCATCCAGAAAAAAGGAGTTCATTGTCCCACTGTACTCATCCCTCATTAGACCCATTATAGAGTATAATGCCCCATTTGGTATGTACCTCACAAGACATCTGCAACAGCTGGAAAGGCCACAGAAATACCTCACTAAATACCGTCTAAAAAAACTCCAGCTATACTCTGTGGCATATCGTCTACTCAGAGGCGATCTCTGCTTAATGTACAAGGCCATGTCAAACCCTGAGCTGTTGGACATGCTCCACTTGAAGAAATCCCAATCCCTCAGAGCCACACGCTCAAGGGATCAAAACCTTGTCATCACAATGAACAAAACATGCTGGAGGGATAGGTTCCTGACCCAGAGACTCACCATACTCTGGAATAGACTGCCCATACATGTCAAGCAGAGTGCCTCCTTGGCCCTCTTAAAAAAGGAACCTTAATGATTGGATGGGAGATAGGAAATTCACCCCGGGGATCATGTCAGTCGCCCTGCTAGACAGGGGCCCTGAGAAGTAAATATTGTGGGAAGAAATATCCAGGGAATTGTAATGGCTAGTCTTGCATAGGCCCTAGAGCCGATAGCCTAGTACCAACCTATGAACCTATGAACCTATATGTAAACATTCTTGATCAAACCATGTTTGTTTCTTTTATTTATTTATTTGTTATTATTATTGTTTTTTTTGTTTTTTTTGCTTCCTTGGACTGGTGTATTGTTGTATAATTTCTGTAATTGATTCTTGTAAAAAAATCCTTATTTGGTCTTCCCTCCTTCTTGTAGTCCTCCTGTTCAAGCACCGGTGAATCCCGAGGTACTGTGATATAATAATTAAGTAAATATTAATTACAATCTGGATCTCCCCAGTTTACCTTAAACCTGATGTGCTCCAAGAGACAATTTTTAACTCACTATTTCCCTTCTTTTAGTCAACAGCTGTCTTTGATATTATCCTTGGGCACTGTCCCTAGCTGTCTTATATATATATATATATATATATATATATATATATATATATATATATATATATATAAAGCAAGGCTAGTAAGGCTATGTTGAAAGCTGGTAAATGCGCTTTGGGACTACATCACACATAACTTGATTACTAAAAGATCCAATTTTTCTTTATAAATTACCTCTAAGTATAATAATGCTTTCTTCAGTTTGAATGGTGAGTCAGATTAAGTTTTAGAAAATTAAAAACACAGCACATTTTTTTTATTGTTCTCTTTTTCTGCTAACCCCTACCCAGCCTTCTTCTTTTTTGCCTTCCTCATTTATAATTCATCTATATAAATAAAATTATTCCTTATTTATATAGACTAAATCTCTAGTTTTCCTAGATAAAAAAATTCAACTTCTGACTCACTTCCCATTCTGTTTACTTTACGACCAATCCTGATTCTTCTCTTGTTATCCCGTTTCCAAGTGCAATGCTAATCAGGTTTTTGAAATAAACCTCCTTTTCCAGTCTTTCTACTCTTTCATCTTCTTTTCTCAAAATCAGTTCTGTATTAAGAATTTCTCTTACCTCATCCTGGACTCCTACCTTATAAAATTCTAGGTAGTTTGCTTATTGATGTTTCCTGTCTTCATTCTTTACTATGTGTGTCCATAAAGGGTTCATTTTCTTCTCGGGCTCATTGTCATTATGTGTAACCTCTCCTTCCTCCCTCTCTTTGCAGGCTCTTTTTGTCCTAGCCATCTACGTGTTTCACATCAAGCTCTTGCCACACACCTTTTACTTCTTCCTTCTATTCTTTCTTCTCTTTTTGATTACATTAATCACCCTCCTCTTTGCTCTGTTCCTCTTCCTTATCTGCATTATCCTTTATAGGTATACCCCCCCACCCATCCACACCCACTCACAGTTCCAAGGCCAGAGCACACTCATCATTTGTCTTTTAGTTGTTATTATTTAACTTGCCGTTCTTTATTACTAATGCTTCTTCTATTTTAATCTACTTCTAACAAATCATTACTTTACTGTTTACTAGAATCACAGCCTTTACTAATATTTCTTACCCTCTTCTTTTGTCAAACTGACCTTTTCCCCAATACTTTTGTGTTTCCAGATCTCACCCCACATCATTTAGTAATCCTTCTGTTTCCCTTTCCAGACTGACAAGAGTGCTGAATCTCTCTCTCTCTCTCTCTGCTTAAAAGATCACTGTGGAAGGAGACAAGTGTATGATGTATCAAAATTATTTATTGAGTCTGGTAATAGATGCAAGGAGCTCCAAACTTCATCCAGTAGATCCAAGATATTTAAATTGTTGTTTAAGGCTACCTTTTCTGCCTTTGGCCACCTAAACACTTTTATTGTCATATTTTGCCTCCATACTTTCCCTTTGTTTTTTTTTATCCTAGTTGTTTCTACTTCTTTTTATGACAGTTGACTCAGACTTGTTCTCATCCCCTTTAACTGGTCCAGAGTATGGACTGTGGTAATTATTTTTATTATGACATGAATATTTAAATCATTTTCCACCACATACAAGAGGAAATGATGTCTCAGACTACCTAGGGCTGTCTGCATTGTGTTTATGTAGTAAATCTGTTCAAAGGAAAAATTCCTAGATTCCTTAGGAAGTAAAGAGGAACACTCCCTCTCCTAGGCCAGCATCAAAGGAATGTAGAAATGTAAAGGAAGTTCTCTTTTATTTAAAAAGGAGGAGAAAAGTTCCTTATGCTCCTGCTAAACAGTAGATTGTTAAGAAAGGAAATTCCTCTTGTATATAATGTTATGGAACAGAAGTATAATAAAGAAAACCGCTCTTTTATTAATAACAGAGGAGAAAGAGACCCCTGTTCTGCACTTATCCAACTCAGATTGTTGTATAAGGAAAAACAATAGAACAAAGACATTTTCTATATTGTTTAATTTTAAATTTGTATTGCAAAGGGAAAATACTATATATATAGACTAGATATAAATGTTAAAACAGCAATTGGTCAATTTGTTAATCAAACCTGTCAGACTTTCAAAAGGCCTATACCACTATTGGATTTCCTCATATTTCTTCCTCAGTGCCAGTTGTAATTTTGAGTGGAATATTGCTATAGATCTTTTTATATCTGTTTATCTAACTAAGATCTTAAATAAAGGAAAAAAATAAAAAAATGCATAAACTGTAAAATTTGAAAGCTATGATTAAAAATACAGTATCATTTTACTGCATACTATATGCAAATAATTAGCTAAAATGATGATATCAGAGCTATAAAAACTGAATCAGCAAATAAAACACTTATTAAACACCTTTCTTTGTTGTGGCTCTCAATAGTTGAATTTTGGGACAGTCTACTATATTAATCATATACATGAACAATTATTAGATGGTTTTACTTCATACTTCTACATTTAAGACAAGAATACAAAAGCAGATAGACAACATAGAAAGTGAAGTTAACTGAAACATTGAATCTGAATTATATATATATATATATATATATATATATATATATATATATATATATACTTCTCTAAAGCAGGAGCGTTAAGGCCTGATAACCATATACATTTAAGACAAGAATGCAAAAGCAGATAGACAACATAGAAAGTGAAGTTAACTGAAACATTGAATCTGAATTATATATATATATACTTCTCTAAAGCAGGAGCGTTAAGGCCTGATAACCATAAACACAAAAAAGTTAGTAACTAAATGAGTCAATAGGTTCATAGTTTGGTACTAGGTTAACTACCCTTGTGGGCCATTTTAAACCTATAAATAACCCGGACTGATGCAACTACGAAAACAAAAACTGACAAGCCGCAGATGAAGGAAACGAACTAAGGGTGCAGGATAAAGATAAATCCAAAATAGCGTATGTAGTTTAAAAATCCAAGAAGGTTTATTTCCACACAGTCACGTTAAACACTCCAAGCGTTTTTCGTCCCAGCAATGCCGGAACTCCATCAGACAACAACTTCCTTTCCCAATATTACTTTTATACAAATTAACAGTTATCTGTAATTAGTCACTGAAACGCCCATGCTACATTAAGTACTAGGCACAAGCCAATGACTTGAACACAGTAATAATAAAACTTTGACGTTAAAAAACAAATAATAAAGTAGTAATAGCAACATTGTATGCTAACAAAAGAAACATTGTATACTAACCAAAAAATAAAACCCGTGTGTCTTCATTATGCAGTGCTACAGTGCTAAAACACAAAATCATGTTGTAATAATCAAAAATGTGTTTTACACCCGTAGCTAACTGCAACGCTCACTTTATAAAATACTTATATTTTGTATTACTACATTTAACGTTTATCTAAAACACGGGTTTTAACCAAAAATAAACAATATATTAAAAGTAGTGTTAAAATAGTGTAGGAATGTACGTTATCTAAGTTATTAATGTATGTATAGTACCATCCTAACTTAAAATTAACAAATGTAATTCAATTACCCAGTTATTTTCTAAACAGGTAATAACTATATTATTTGAATATGTTTAGTATAGACAGTCCATTTAATTATGTCAAAATGAATTATACCATATATTTAATATTTAAACATTTTTTTATAAGTGTATAGTTTTAAATATGTCTATATAATATTAAATAAATCAAATAATAATATTTATAAATGTACCAATATAAAAATGTATATATACAAATGGTTTAATCTAATATCTTAAAATGTAACTAATATATTAAAAACATCTTATTTTATTCTATTTTGTCAAAATAACTTATTTTTACCTATTTTGTTTAATATTGAATTTCACCAATAGTTATTACTAATTGTGTGAATACTCTGTAAAATCAATATTCTATAAGTATATTTCACGTTGGGTGTTATAGACCTCACCTAAGTAAACTTTTAATTTTAAGAATACATGCTATAGAAAAGAATTCATTTAGGCCTGGATAACTACAGGCCATTAATCTTATTTGCCATTTAAGTTCACTTCTCTCCAGCTCGAGTTTTAATAAATTATCATTTTATTATTACTGTGTTCAAGTCATTGGCTTGTGCCTAGTACTTAATGTAGCATGGGCGTTTCAGTGACTAATTACAGATAACTGTTAATTTGTATAAAAGTAATATTGGGAAAGGAAGTTGTTGTCTGATGAAGTTCCGGCATTGCTGGGACGAAAAACGCTTGGAGTGTTTAACGTGACTGTGTGGAAATAAACCTTCTTGGATTTTTAAACTACATACGCTATTTTGGATTTATCTTTATCCTGCACCCTTAGTTCGTTTCCTTCATCTGCGGCTTGCCATTTTAAACCTAGCCAATTACCCTATGTAAGAATCAAAGCCTGCACCTTGTGTCTGTTAAGTAAACACCTTAATCATTATGCCAACCTCACACTTAAATAAGGTACTTAAGTCAGAAGTACCTACTGGAACCAAAGTTGGTGATCATAACATTGTTGGCAAACCCAGTAATCTTGATGTAACATTAACAGAGTCACAGTACTCACAATTATCTTGGAGTAATAAAAACAGTTTTAAAGGTGGCCAACTACCTGTTAGAGTTACTTTTCTGGAACCTGAATTGTTTTTATTATGCCCTCTTAAGATTACTGTTTTCTTTCTGCTCTTTTTAGCCATTTTAATTATAAACCCAAACTTTCCACTGCAAGTTGAAACTGCAAAGGGAATTACCTCTCACCTGATGGTACAGGAACCCTTTGGTTCCTCCACTCACTCAGAGGGTAAGTGTGCTCTCTACTGAATGCCTTGACCATCCAACTCGGGCAAACTAACCAACAGGCACTGGCCCTCCAAAATGCCCCTTGAGCCAGCAGTTTGCAAAAAATATTAGTTCCAGTATATTCTACAGCATATGCATTTTCTACTAGAGGAAAAACACACATCTAGCTTTGGAACTTCTGTCATATTACCACTGCACAAACTGAAAATGTTTGCTTTCTTTCTTTATCAGCTGCAGTAATAAGATATAAATATACTCCTGGGCAGTAAAAACTGTGGCATCACGCATTCTGGGGTGTGTTAGCTAAAACTTCCATCAGTCTGTAAACACTTTTCCTAATCCTTAATAACACACAGTAGCTCCAACCTTTAAAACTGATCAAATTAGGGAAGTTTGGAGATGTCCTTGAGAGTTCAGGTAGATGCATCAACTCGTTTTGCTACTAAGTATCCATGGCTAATGTGTGAGAGGAAAGCTGCGAACGCTATTGACGTCAGACAGTGCGAAGGTTTAAATCAACTTTAAGTCAGCTTGGCCTAAATGAAACACATAAAAGTGGGTCATGTGAAAATATTACTAGAACAGTTTGCTAGACAGAATTTGAGACATGATGGATTCATTGTATGCACTGAAAAAGTAATTTCTAAGGGGAGGCACCTGTGGGGATGATTTCAGATGAGTGCATTTCCCATGGAAGAGCCATCGATTAATACCTTTCCAAAATTGGCTTGGAATATAATTTTACACATGATAGGTGTAAAAAAAACACTCTTCGCTGATGGTAGTCCTTTCATAGTTCATCATGTTATATCATCAGAAGTTTGATTTATGGAGTGTTACAGAATAATATGTAAGGTAAAATTATGTAATAACAGAATGAGCCCATTCTGTTAAGGATAGAAAAGACATCATTAAAGTATTGTACAACAGGTGCCATCTCTTTAGCATAGAAGGGGAAAGACCTGACTATGACACAGTTGAAGCAGGTTGAACTACTGACCTATGCACTAGAGGAGCTTATGTGGGGGAGGTAGAGATGTCAATGCTATGCCTACTCACCTTTCTTTGTTGGGGGGAAGGGAAGTTGCACATGTCCAGGGTATACTGTTCATGTTAGGATGCCACTGGAGAATGGAGCACATGTGAAGGTGTTTGTCTGAAGGGGTGGGGTGACTGGTGAGGGCTGCATCCCTTGGAGTAGTAAGTGACACCACTCATAGCAGCTTATTTTATCTCTGCCCTTGGAAATCTACAGGTATGCAGAAGGGAAATTTAAGGCTATAAGACAAACCCTCCATTCCCTAGCAGAGATCACAAAATAAGACTCACAGTGTAATGAGCCTTTCCATGCTATGTAAAATTATCCCAGGAATTTCACAAGTATTAGTCATTGAATAACATTATTTACCAGTGGTCGAGGTCTAGTTTGCTCGCTTGGTCTGTACCCGATTACAAAATAATACCCTTCACTATGGATAAAACATGAATCGTTCACACCCTGCCATGGTGTAAAACCTTCTTTTACTGTGCTTCAAGAAAATAATGCGAAATTAGTGTAAATATGAAAATCTATTTGGCTAATGGAATATTCTCATTCAACTAAACTGATTTATAGCTCCTGCTGGAATGTTTAATACTTGACTACAGGCAGACACAGTCTTCCTTCTAAAAACCGTTAGGGCGTGGCACAGCCCAAAACAAACAGTATCACGTTGTCATAGGAAAAGAGAGCACAGATTCCTAATTTATTTCCATTTATCAGAAGGTAGAAAAACAGTAGCTGTGATGTTTAGTCACACAAATGTAACCCCACTGCTCAGTCTGTGCCATGTGACTGCTCTTGTAACATCAAAATTGGGATTTCTGTCCCTCAAAATAATAAGGAGAACATGTTAAGAAAAACAAGAACTGAGATGAACGACAAACAAGGAAGAACAGAAGTGGATGCACTTTGTTCTGATACCATATTTGTATTCTCAGCTATCCTTGTCACAACATACTGAACTTGTAACACACCAGCAAAGAGCCTTCTGAGGAATGTAGTGACAGCACACAGGGCTGTTAGGCTTTCAAAAACAAATATAACAGGTGCAAAGGAATCACGTAGGGAAAAGGGGAATGTCAAATTCATTTTTACTTATGAAAGGAGTCTGTCAAGTCTGGTAAGACATTTAAACGAAGACTGACTACAATTTTAAAAATATCTGTCTGTTCTTATTTGTTTCCATTGAGTAAAGCAAGGAAGTCATTCACGCCTGCAGGAAAAAAATGCAGTTTCCTAATTATATGCCTTATTAGATTTCTCAATTTGTGTTCCCTCTCTCTTAAGGACACACACACACACACACACACACACACACACACACACACACACACACACACACACACACACACACACACACACACACGCACACACACACACACACACACACACACACACACACACACACACACACACACACACACACACACACACACACACACACATTCATTCTCATATATACACTAGGGTTCATGTGTTGCTGCCTTTAATGAGAGGTATGAATTGTGTTTAAATCTGTGATTTTCAAAATAGCTAGATAAATACGTTGTCAAGTCAGTCAGATATGTTTATCACTACCAAATGTTCTAAAAATGGTTAAAAACTAGAGACGAGTAACAGTCAAAGATAATAAAATCAAGAAACTCGGCACTTCCTGTATGTAACAAAGCCATGCACTATGTCTCAGTTCCATTGTGCTTGCCTAAGTCTCAGGCTGTAGCTGAAAAATGCTTAAGGAACAGTATACCTAGTCATTTGATACATGTTAAGTAAAAAAAATTAACATTAATTGATTTGGGAGGAGATCAAAGACTGCAGAAAGTCCTCTGTTGCACTCCAGTGTGGTGTTGACCAGGCAAAAGGCCTTCACAACTGTCCAGAATATTTGTCAAAGTCTTATGTCCCAATGGAGCATTTAGTAAAAGTAAAATACTAGAATGGACAATAAGACAAGCAAAAGTCAGACTGACTACATACAGGATCACTAGCCACATTAGAAGCACCCTGCCTTGCATAAGGTCAGTGGCTAAACTATGACGCTTAAGACCTAGTCAGTTACATTGGCTTGCATTGCAGCCTCTTGATTTGTTCCTCATTACAGGTATCTGACTGGAGATGATGACATTATTGTTATGCTCTGAGCTCCTTCACAAAGTCAGGCAATATTGTATGTCATCAGTGAGAGTGAAACTACAAGCCAGATACTGATGATTAGAAGTCCCATGCACCCAAGTTTTATAATCAGCAATTGCCACTTGGGACTGCCACTCTCAGTGAGGTAATATGTCTGCTGAAAGATGTACAGAGACTTTTGTTGTCCCCCCACCAGCACTGTGCCCCATGGATCCTTTACTTTTACCCAGTTGGCACATTCATTCTAGGGGAATGGTTGCCAGGCATTCTCAGGCTATGCAAGAACCCTATTTATTCCTACCCAGCAATTCTGACTGACCCTCTGATCCTCAGTAAGAATAAGATGGTAAGGGGCAGGTCAGCTTGCTGGTCCTCAGGGACAGCCAATCATCTCCCTCTGGGAGCCTCCCATCCCATTTGTTGGCTCCTCCAAGTTCAGCAGTCACTCTTTTGAGGGTCTCTGCATGTCAGCTTACCCTCAGGTACCTATTGGCAGCACAGGCTCAGCAGGCTCAAACTCAACCAGGTAAATACACAGTGTTTCCATGAGCCAAATCCACCTTCCTCTCCTAATGATAAGTGAGCTGTCAGGGGGTGCTGACACCCTCCCTTCCCAGACAGCTATTACAGGCACCCAGACCACTAACTGATCTTGGTCATATGTGCCATATTCGAGTCATTTATTCCTCTGTGCCTAAGAGTTGTGCAGAGACTTTGAAGAGGTAGAAGTAATCTCTGATCTTCACTTTGAATATAATTTTATAAACAATGAAGAAAAAGCTGGCTGGCTCTGTTGTGTAGAGGAACAGAGCCCTAATTATGAAACCAGATGTCCCAGAATTTGTTATTGATCTTGGCACTGAAAGAACTGATTGGAGATGTGAGAAAAACAAAGGGGTTCACTTACCTCTCCCAGGGTGGGTGAAAAACACATATCCAGGAGCATATGCTGCATTTGATCCCCTCAGTGGAGACTGGAGATCTAATGGAAGTTTTTCCCTCAGAGGGGCTGAGGTGTCTGCAGACTTGCATCATTTGTGGAAACAAGTGAAAGACCCATGCAATGTTCACTCACACCCAACTCCAAAGGTACCTTCTGGGGAGAGGTGATGAGCAATGTAAGGGCTAATGCCGAAACTTCCTCAAACTCACTGCTGATAACAGCACTATTCTCAATTTACAATGCATGACATGAACGATCAAGTGTGTCATAGGATTCTTACTGTGCTGGGAAACAACTGAGTCAGTGGAGTTACTAGCAGAGGCTTGATAGTCAGGTCTAGGGTGGGAGCAAAAAGAAACTAATAAAAAAAATGAAAAAAATGCTTCTTGCTGTGCACTTATTACAGACTATCTTACAAGAGATAAGATTGCAATGCTTGTGTTTCAAATAATCTTGACACAAAATAGTTGTCAAGACACTAGAAAACTGGCAAGACACAAAACACGTTGTGTTCTTTGATAAGACATGAGCATTGGGCTTTCTTGAACCAGTGTAAGCAGTTGTGTGGCTGCATAAAGAAACAGGGAAAACAGTAAAAGCACTTGTGCAAATATGTAGAGATTCCCTGCATGCAGTTCACTGATGTCACATGACCAGTATGCTTTAGTACGAGTTCCACTTCTTCAGCAATGTCACTACTGTAGCAGCAGGTGACAACATTATTAAAGTTTTAGGCTTCTCTTTATTACTGAAAAAAGAATTCCAAAAGGTCAGCTATAGACATTTAGTAGAAATGAAATCAAGAAATGAAGAGAGCATTCAGGCAGTTGAAGGTATATGCTGCTATAGTACTTAGATGGTAAGCCTATGGGCAACTGTTACCTCAACTAAGAAAAAAAATCATAAATTTTTGCAACAGCTAAGTTAGCACACTTTTAAATGAACAACTGTTTCAGCAGAAATTAATGTAGTTCTATTGACCACTTATGCCTTTAGCAGAAGTGGTTTCAGCAAACTGACCAATAGCAGCAGGTAGTGCTCCTTAGGCTGTAACCTCATTAAGTATCGGTGCAAAGCAGGGACAGAACACAGGTAAGTTGCAAGCCACTATTCACATTATGTGGTTTTAGGCACTCACACTGTTTGAAATGTGGACAAACCTAAACTAATTGGGGTTGTAAGATGGAAGCAGACTAAGAACTCTGATGCTGAGTCGTGTAACAAAACCCCATAGTCAGCTGCCCTCAGACACCCATGGTATCATCACGCTAGTGCTGAAGATGTGCACTAACTGTGTGAAGCAAGTGCTGAAACGGCTGGAGTTTGCATGATGTTACGGAGACTGGCTGCATCGCAACAAAGGAAATATGGAATGGGAAGGTAATATTGATTCATTTTGATAATGACAATATTCTGTTCTTGAACCTAAATACAAACTCATCCACTTCTGGCTTCCCTTGATCTCTGAGTTACAGTAAACCCACATAAAGTACTGCTCCCCAGTCTCACAGCATTCAGTTCCAGACTATTCACCTGTTGTCATGTCCAGGAAGGAAATAAAAAAGGTAAGACAAATAACATTTTCCAGCAGCAGAGGGTAAACATAAGTGAAAAAGTATTTGAGCAGATGCAAAGATGTAAGCTGAATAGTTGTGAAGGTAACACCTAACAAAAGCCATTGCAGATAAATGATCTATTAAACTAATACCAATTTAATCTGTGATGAACCCTGGATTCAGAACTGCAATAGAAAGTACTGCTTTGAAATATCACATTTCTCAGTCAGTGTTTTTCTTCTTCTTTACCATCCCAGACCTGTACATTGCCACTCATATGAAGGTGCCTGAAGCTATCAAGAAGATGTTTGCATGACTATCAAAATGTAGGCATTTGGTCAGACAACAAATTAAGTGGCCATCACCAGTCACAGGATGAATCCCCCTCCTCTCCAGCTTTTCAAAATTATTATTACTTGTTTCAGTTGCACTACTAAGGGCAATACAGGTGGTTGCTGTAGCTGTCAGAAATCTACTACCATTTATGCTTAGGGACTCAGGGTATTGTGCATTTTAGGTTTTCAGAGCAACTGTATAATTCTTGAGAGCTCGAAGACAAACTTGCAAAGTAATAAGCTCCAAAATTTAAGCAGGCAAATATTAGAGCACCTGGCGACACTGCACATTTTGTGGAAGTTCTTTGTGGCTGGGGAACATGAACGATTTGAACACACACTTAACTTGGTTGTACAGAACTTCATCAGCTTTGAGAATGACAGGAGTTGATTTCTGTTGCCCACACATTTTGCCCTCACTTCAATTATTTTATGAAATCCAAACAGATTTAACTAAATGAATGAATTCTTCTACAGAAAATAGACTGTGAGGTTCCAAAAAGGTTGAAATATGTTGTGGAGAGGATGCTGATACATTAGGGTCCAGTGTAAAATAGCACTTGGTAAGAAAATGACAACATTATCCACCTAACCTCTTATGGACATCTGAATGCAGATCTGAAACCCTCGGATGAAGTTGGACAAATGGTATACTCTGATGGGGTTGGTTTAGTCTAGTCTTACCACTGGTATCATTAACTCAATTCCACCCAAAGCACCACTAATCATACACACTTGGCCATGATGACACACTGCATGCCTAGCTGAAAAATAGTTAAGAAACATTCACAAATAATGACCATATTGGATATCTGTGTGGTGCTAATATAATAATTTATTCTGTTAATGTATGTGCATTGTACATTGGCCTGACGCATCAGTTCATAATTTAATGGCAACATGAATTATTTTTCGTGGAACCTAGCTTAAAGACTTGTTTTGGTATCATGAACAGTTAATTCGGAAACCTGCAGTACCTACAGCAGATAAATGTGTGGTCATGTGCCATAGATATCCAATGGTATTGATTGGAAAGGGATGCCAGAAGAGCCCCTTTAATTTGTTGTGACTGTTATTATTCTAATCCCCAGAATTATATTTGTTTCATGTTGAGCCCACAATAAAATTAATACTGTACTGCACAATGACATACTAAACTGTCAGACCTTGGATGGATGAATTTGGCAGGAAGGGTTCAGACAACATATGTGCAACCAGAAGGAAGTATGTCAATAAAATAATCTACATGGTGGACATTACATCTAACTTCAGATGAGTGCTAATGTCTTCAGTTCCCCACTTCACCAGTGAGTACATATTCTGGGGGAAATAGTGACAGAAAAGTGATCTTTTCAAAGCAAGCTCCTGACTATCCTCAAAATCAGATCCTAAGCTAAAACTAATTTAACCACTGTAACCAAATTATATGGGGCACTGGCAAGCAGTGTGATGATGATTATAATGTGGAAAGATTGTAATACCACTAGAAGCCATTAGACTAGTCACTATTAGCTCTATGAGCACATGCTCACATTAGCACTTGTTTTTGAGGAACTAACCAGTATATTCCTCAGACAGGCTTATTCACATTCTCTGCATTATATACTGCCTAGCTGCTTTCTACAAATGCTTTCATATTCAGCTGCATTTGTGAAGATTTACATTCTAAAAACCCCCGGTGCTCTGTTCTTTTTTCTTCAATTCCTTTCTCATCTGAATAGCCACACAAATCTCCCATTGTCATTAATTCACTGATACATTCTGGAAAAGATGTACAACTTTCTGAGTTCTTTAAATTGTTTAATTCTAACATGTGGCTCATTAACTGGATATATCTGTAAATATCATAAAACATAACATTCCTCTAAAGAATGACAATAAACGTAGCATTCATTATTATTTTATATTTTCAGAAATGACAGACATAAGTTTGCAAAATGAGAGTCAGTAGTCAAAATTTACATACATATACAGATATTTAAATTAAAATAAATCAGTAAAGAAATAAGATAGGATGAAACATGAATTTAAGAATCCAGCTAAATAAGAATTATAGTACATACAGGATACATAAATGTGTCAGAGAAAACGTAGAGGGATGGAGAAACATCTGGATAGAGAATACAGACACAAATGGTGGAGCCCCAGAGATATGTGTAAAAAGAAAGAAAGGCATCTAGAGATACAGGTGGTTGAATTCAGACAGAAAGGAAAGAGCAGAAGAAAGTATTGAAGAAAAGTGGACTATTGAGTAAAAGAGCACAAAGAATATATGCAGATAAGGAGGCAGAAGTTAGAAAAATATTTTGATAGGAAATAAGTATAAAAATGTTGTTGAAAACAATTTTGACATCCATTTTATGTGGAGACAAAGTTCCTCATACCTCCTTTGCAATGGGCTTCTCTCTAGCACCCTCTTTCTAAATATTCTTATTTATGTGTCAACACAACTCAAAGTAAAAACAGTTACCACTCCATATTATAAATCTGTACTCAGAATTACGTCATTCACAATTCTGGAACTTACCTAAAATAAAAAGTGATATGGAAAAAAGCACAATGTTACTTTGAATGATATGCAGAAAATTTGAATGGCTGCAGAAAAAAATATAATTTTAGTGTTAACTGACAAGGATGTAGAGATGGTGGAGGAAGGCAAAGAGTTGGGACAGGTTATTCCAAAATTGTGTGTTCACCACAGGTGTACTACAAGAGTCTATCCTTGGTCCCCCCTTCTTTAACATTTTCACCAATACCCTCTACACATCTACAGAATAGGCCACCCTAATACAATATGCAGACGATTAAACTCTCATTTGCACATCTGATATCATGGTATACCTCTAAACAAATACTCAGGAAGCTTAAAAAGCCACTGGAACATGGCTTTGTAACAGACAATGCATGCTCAATCCAAACAAGGCCAAACTACTATTTTTTTCCCCAAATCTCTCTCTCTCAAGAAAAAACAAAATTTAAAGTCCTCTCTCTTGATAATACAACCATTGAAGTCACTTCTCATAATAGATTACGAGGGGTGATGGATGATAATCTTACATTCAACTAGCATATTACAAAATTGCATGAGAAAAACTTATCAAGAACTAGGGATGCTTTACAAAGCCAAAAACCTTTTCACTGATGCAACTAAAACTACACTTGCCACTGCTTATCTCCTTCCCACAATTCTTTATGGTGCTCTCATCCTCACTAACTTCCAGACTTCACAAAAATTAAAACTTGAACAATACCATAACAAAGTTGCCAAATTTGCAGCAAATACTCCTTTCAGAACCCACCACTGACTAGCAGTAACAAGCCTAAATTGGCTAGAACTGCCTCATCAACTAACATATACCCAGCTTCTTGCCACCTATAAAATTATCCCACAATTCTTTATGGTGCTCTCATCCTCACTAACTTCCAGGCTTCACAAAAATTAAAACTTGAACAATACCATAACAAAGTTGCTAAATTTGCAGCAAATACTCCTTTCAGAACCCACCACTGACTAGCAGTAACAAGCCTAAATTGGTTAGAACTGCCTCATCAACTAACATATACCCAGCTTCTTGCCACCTATAAAATTATCCAGCATCCATCTGCTTGTCCAGCATTAAAAACCATTCTACACAATTATGTTCTCAGTCAGTCATTGAGATACAGCGATGAAAAACTCCTGTGTGTCTACCTGCTGGGTATTGTCTGTACTCGTACAAGGTTGCTAAGGCCTGGAACTCCTTACATGTATCCAGTTCATCAGGTCAATACCCCCTCCCTCCCATCTTTCAAAGCCACTCTGAAAGACTTCTTGGCTAAAATCTGTCTCTGTTCATGCTCAAAACCAGGATGAACTATATCCCTAAATGTGAACAGGTACCTTTTCATTCCTTATAATGCCTTACTCTCCCTTCTTCACTCACTTCTTAATTTCTATCAAATTCTCTTCCCTGCTTTTCTCTCTAAATATACCACAAGCCTGTTTTTTCCCTGACTTCATATTGCAGTTCCTGTTTGTATTAGACTACCTCGCCTTCAATTTTTCTGAAGTCTGTCTAAAATTTTCCTAAATATTAAATGATTGTCATATAACTTGTAGCAGTTCTTAACCAAAATATTTATATTATGTTGAATTTGTTATAATTATTTAAATAATTATTTAAAATGCAGATTTTTTTTTTTAATTTTTGAAGATTGCAAAATTATTGTTCTTAAAATGTTTTGTAATAATTTGGAGTTTTTCTCCTTGGGCTTCCGCTGAAAATGGGTTTCTACACAGTCGGGCTTTCCCATTAATCAAATATCAATAAATAAATAAATATCATTCTGTGTGAATTTCAAGTAAGAAAGACATAAGCAAGAAACGGAAGGAAAAAGACAAGAGAGCGTTACAAAGCCAAAGTGGGGCACAACTATTCAGGATTTAAAAATGGGTGTCCTGGTTAATGAAATTATAATATGCTTTAATAGAACCTGTTAGTTTCATGCTGCTTTTCTCACCTTAGCCACAAGCAAGGGAGGGGAGGGGGAAAAATAAGATGCCTTCCTGAAGTAATACTCTCTAGAGTGTACCATGAACCCCAGTATGAAAACCCAGAAAAAAAGGAAAACATAATTCATCTTTGCATAACTCCCATTCCGAATGCTTGGCCCACTTTTCTTCCTCTTTGCAAGATGAGCAACACAAATTGCTTCCTACACAGTTTTTCAGCCTATTATTGATGTTCTTCCATTCTCTTTCTCAAAGAAATAGCCAGTAAGAAACACCTGTGCCCTTTAGATGTCTTACTGTCTGCATTAGGAAAGCACAGCTAGGTATGTATCAGATTGCTATAGTCTGTAAATCAGATTGGAAGCTGTGACTGCCACCTGTATACTGTATGCTCCTAAGCAAATCAAATGAGTTACATGCAGGGCATTGAAAAAAATACATCAAAGACAAGGTATTACCAGAAATGGGTTTCTGTCCTTAAGCCAAAAGTTTTTGAGTGCCAAGATTTATAGCTAAGGTCAGCCTCATTCCTACAAAAGTTTATTTTAAGCCTGCATGTGAAGTGCTAATAGAATTATGCTTCTTGACTACCACCAGTGTCTAAAAAGGCAATTGTAACCCTTATCCCACTCTTCATCCATCTGTGGAAAAGATAGCTAACCTTTATATTCCAATTCTGTGCCCTCATGGGTAACCATCAACACTCCAGTGATTGCATAGATTCAGCTGGCCGGTGATATAGGAGAATATCTTGTCCCTTGATCACTAGGCTGTCTTTAAAGCCCATGTATTTTTATTATAATGGAATTCATGTCACCTGACATATTTGTAGATAGCAGAAAATAATCTCACAATTCTATTATAATTCAGGGAGTTTTTACAGAGACAGATAACAGAAGTACAGTGACTTAATTTAGTGACTTTGTTTGGGTTTACATTCTTTGAAAGTACTGCAATTCTGGTTCCACTACAAGAAATCAGAAAAGAAAAGAACAAATACTGAAAATAATATGTCTGTGCAAGAATCATGTGCACATTGTATTATCAGTAAATCTGAGTCACAGCATACACTGATGTTTATACCTCCATGAGGTAGCTTATTACATAGGTTCATAGGTAGGTACTAGGCTATCTGCCCAAAGGCATTTATAAGCCTAGCCAGAATGTGTTGGCTTTCTCCACCCCCTTAGATTAGTTCCCTGTGCCTCTGTCCAGCAGAGCCACTGAAGTGATCCCCGTGGTAAACTTCCTGTTTCCAATCCACTTGTCAAGGTTTCTCTTGAAGAGTGTTAGTGAGGAGCTCTGCCTAATGTAGATTGGAATCTTGTTCCAGAGCATGGGAAGTCTCTGAGACAGGAATCTATCCCTCCAGCACGTCCTATTTATTGTTGTGGTGAGGTTTAGATCCCTAGAGCATGTGGCTCGAGGGGATATGGTTTTCTTTAGGTGGGGCATGTCCATCAATTCTGGGTTGGACATGGCCTTGTATGTCAGGCAGAGATCAATTCTGAGTAAGCGGTATGCAACCGAGTACAGCTGGAGTTTCTTCAGTCGAGCTGCATAGGGCATCTGTTTGAGGCCAGTGATCCTCTTGGTGAGGTACTTCTGTGGTCTTTCCAGATGTTGCAAGTGTCTTGTAAGGTACATCCCAAATGGGGTGTTGTACTCTATGATGGGTCTGATGAGTGATGCGTAGAGGGGCACAATGACCTCTTTTAATCTGGATGCAAACCCTTTTGTGATTAGGTGAGCCACATAGAAGGATTTTCTAACCACTTTGGCAATGTGATTATCAAAGGAGAGATTACTATCTACTTGGTCACCAGATCCCTTATTTCATCTTTCTTATTTAGGGCGCTACTACCTATTTGGTAATTTGTGGGTACTTTGTTTTTTCCAAAGGGGATGCACTTTTTGGCATTTAGCTTGAGGCCATGGTTTTGACACCAGGTATCTGTCTCAGTGAGACCATTTTGGAGGATATCTGTGTCAGCTATAGCCCCTAGTTTGCAGTCGTCTGTGAACTTGGTCAGCCATAGTCCTCCTGTGTTTGCGTGTACCTCTGAAAAGTATATGCTGAACAGGAGGGGTCCTAGGACTGAGAACTGGGGAACGCCACCTGTAACCGGTTTAGAGTCAGACCTAGCTCCCGCAACTCTTACCATGTGGGTTCTGTCCGTGAGCCAGTTGGCAACCCATGTCATGACATAGGGGTTTATGTTCAGGCTGGTGAGCTTGTTTATAATACCAGAATGGGGAATGGTGTTGAAGGCCTTTGCGAGGTCTAGGTAGGCTGTGTGGACCACCTTTCCCTCGTCTATAGCCTTGGTAACTGTCTCAAAGAAGTCCACCGGGTTTAGGAGGCATGATCTCCCCTTAACAAAGCTGAACTGGGTAGGGTCCAGTGTTTGGAGGTTCCCAATGTCTCTGTTAATGAGATCCATGATGACGCGCTCCTTAGTCTTGCAGACCAAGCTAGTCAGGCTTATAGGGCGATAGTTCCCAGGGTCTGTTGTGGCTCCACCTTTGTGGAGCAGAATAACCGTTGCTGTGTGCCACTCTATGGGCACATAGCCTGTGGAGAGGCTGAGTTTGAACAGTGTGTTTAGGTGAGAGGTTAGTTCATCTCTGAGCTTATGTAGGACACAGCCTGGGATACCGTCTGGTCCCATTGATTCTGTGTTTTTGGCTTTGGAGAGGGCTGTTTTAACCTGAGTGTCTGTAATTTCAGGGGCACTACATTCTTCTGGTATGGGCCCTTTTGGGGGTGAGGGGGGGTGAAGTTTGCACTGAACCTGTCTGCCAGGATGTTGGCAATATCAGTCGGTTCAGTGTATTTTGTGCCATTCTGCACTAACTCCGAGCAGATCTGGGAATTGCCACTTAGATTCTTGACATAGCTAAAGAATGCCTTGTGGTTATCTTTGGAGTCCTTGGCAATTTTTCTTTCGAAGCTAGCCTTGGATGATTTTATGAGGGATCGTAGCTTCTTGCTGATACTGATCAGTGATGTCTTCCCCTCTTGGGATTTTACTCTTTTCTGTACTAGTTTCCTCTTTCTATTGTATAGCTTGTTTATGGCGGGGTCCACCAGACTGGTTTCCTTTTCTTGGAGGAGTGAGTCTTGGTTTTGCTTGGGATAGCATGATCCATGCATTCTTGTAGGTGCCCACAGAGTGCATTAGTAAAGGATTTTGCAGCTTGGGCAGCGTTATCCTTTAGCATGGGGGATTTGAAACTTTCCACTTCTGTCTTAAGTAACGTGAAGTTTGCTTTTTAAAAGTTTATCACGGTGGTTTCTTTAACCGGGTGTGGGGGCGGAATGTGGATATCCAGAGTGATTCGTTTATGGTCAGATCTAACCAGCGAGGGGTTGACCTCTGGTGTGGAATACTGGTCGCCCATGTTGGTGATGACCAGGTCCAATATGTTGTCACCTCTGGTGGGGGTGTTGACCAGTTGATCCAGGGTACTTGAATTTATAAATTTTAGGAAATGTTGGGCAAGGGAGTTAGTACTTGAGTAGTTCTCCCAGTTAATGTTTGGGTAATTGAAATCACCTAATATCCGGGTGTTTGGTAGGACCTTTATTTTTCCCAGTGTTTCCAGAAATGTGGAATAGGGCTCCTGGGACATTGTGGGTGATCTGTAGCAAGCTACAATTTGAATTACAGTTCTTCCCATTGTTAGTTGCACGTGGTTGATTTCTGAAGCATCGTGCTGTGCCATTAACCTGGAGGTGTGGGTATCCTTGATGAATATGGATATGCCCCACCTTTTGTATTTCGGTCTGGGTTTTGTGGCCGAAATGTATGGTATGAGTTGTAGCCTGGTAGTGCTGGGGTGCTCTCTGGAGCCTTAAACCAGGTTTCTGTTACTGCACATATATCGATTTTCTCCATACTAAGGAGCGCCTTGAGTGCATGCATTTGAGGTTTAGACTTCTGGCACTGAGTAGCATTACCCTCAGTTTTTTGTTATTGTGCTATTTACAGTGGTGGGTTTGTCTTTTGAGCCTTGCCTAAAAAAGGCACTATGGGGGTGGCAAGAGCACTGGCCAGTATTCAAAAGCCTAAGGGTGACATGTGCAAGCCATCTCTAGAGATGCAGCGTGGTTTGTCGAGCATGTCATTCCAGGCTGGCATACACTGGATCCCCTTTGAATGACACCAGAAGATTAGCCAATTGTTGAAATTGATCATTTTTTCTTTATACCATGGTGTCATTCTTGGTGAGGGCAGGATGCTACTCAGGCTCAGGGTCATACCGGCCTGGGCTACGTGATCAGAGAGCTCTTCCACGTCTCTTTTCATGTATTCCAGGGAAGTACGGCTCAGGTCATTCACACCCACACAGACAATGACAGAGTCGCATTTCTACTTGTTCTGGAGTGACCTGAGTGCTTGTGTTATTTGGTGGATCCTGGCACCCGATAGGTAGCTAACAGTAACCTTCTCCTTGTTCAGCCTAGTGAGTGGGACGTCAGTGTGCCTGACTATAGAATCACCTATTACTAGTGTGTTGGGTATGTTATTTTGCCTTAAGGGTTGTGATTGCGTGGCACACTGGCTTTGTGAAGTATGTGTTTCATGGTTTGTGTTGGGGGGGTGGAGGTTGCTTGGATGTCTGCTTTGGAGGTCTCTGTTGCTTTTGCAAGATTTTTATTTAGAGCCTCCGAGTATGTTTTTGTGTATTTACGTGTGTTTTTTGCCGGTGCTGGTTTCATAGGTCTATGTGAGACAACTAATTCCCTTCTCCTCTTGACTGGTCCAATCTTGGGTTGAGAGTGCTTAGCCTCCAGTTTGGCTGTATAATTGCATCTCTCACATGCATTAGTGTTTGGTTGTAGAAGGATTGGGTTGTCTGTGTATATGAGGCAGTTGTAACATTGCCTCAAAATGCCCAGATTCACCAGTTGGACCAGACAGTACACCTGAAACTGCCCTTTGGACATGCCTGGATAGGTACAGTGAGCTGTTTTACTTATTGGCTGGTAAGGTCGAATAGAGAGCCTTGTCCTTCTCTACAGTATGGGGGGGGGGGGTCTAGTGCTAAGGTTTATTAGTGCTTGCTATGAGTTTTGAGCAAGTGCCGGGCTGAGAAGTGAATGGTTTAAGTGCTTAAGTTGAAAGTTTGTCTAGTTCCAGGGGAAAAATTGAAGAGTAGACTTTGTGGAGCCGCTGAGCCAGGAATAGCTATACCCTAGCTGCCCAGCGTGGAAAACCACGCGAATGCGAGTTTTATAGCAGGGAAATGAAAGAGATAGAAATTAGCCCAAATGGCCAATAAACTACTAATTTCTGGCCTGAAACCACTCCTCCAGGGACAGATAGGCTGCTCAAAGCTCCCTCTCTCACAGTGAACAGAGAAACTTCCTTCTATGCAAGTAAGGTATGGGCAAACACAGAAACTTGTAACCCAGCCCTGAATTCAGCACTAACCTGAAAACTGGACTATACTAGCTTAGAAAGGTGGGAAAACAAGTATTTTTTTTTCTTCAGAAAATAAAGAAGATACAATCAAAAAAACAATTAAATGCACAGAAATGGCTATCACACTTGAGTGTGTAGCCTACAACAGTTAAACAGGCAATTTAGGCACAAAAATTACTTTGTTAAAGTGCAGGCAGTAAAATCAGTACAATATGTAGCTGAAACAAGCTTTTTAAATCACAGAAACTCTAAAAAATGGTGTTTTAGGTGGAATTAGCTAAAGGCATCAAGAAAATGCAGAAAAATGATACTTAATCACTCCAAAGTCTCTCTTTTGTCTCTCTGCTGCTGTAGAACTCTGCATGGCACCAGGCAGGAGCTTGCTGAGCTGTATACAAGCACAAAAACCTTGCAAATGCTGGGTTTATAGCAGGGAAATGAAAGAGAGAGAAATTAGACCAAAATGTCCATAAACTACTAATTTCTGAGCTGAAACCACTCCTCCAGGGACAGATAGGCTGCTCAAAGCTCCCCTCTCTCACAGGTGAACAGAGAAACTTCCTTCTATCCAAGTAAGGTATGGCCAAACACAGAAACTTGTAACACAGCCCTGAATTCAGTACTAACTTGAAAACTGAACTATACTAGCTTAGAAAGGCGGGAATACAAGTTTTTTTTTTTTTTCAGAAAATAAAGCAGATACCATAAAAAAAACACTTTAAATGCACATAAATGGCTATCACAATTGAGTGTGTAGCCTACAACAGTTAATCAGGTAATTTAAACACAAAAATGACTTTGTTAAAGTGCAGGCAGTAAAATAAATACAATATGTAGCTGAAACAAGCTTTTTAAATCACAGAAGAAAAAAGTTAAATATTAATTAATACCGTTTAAACTTAATGACTCAACAGGCAAGGAGGAAAGTTTGTATTTTCAACATTTTGCAATAAGTAAGATTGCTAAATGTACATTTCCTACTGAAACAAGATTGCAGCAACTAGTGCAAATTGTAGGTGCCTTTTAAATTTAAATTGAAGACGGCTTACCGAAAGGAATGGAAATCATGTGATGACATCCAATCTCAAAACAACTTCTGAAGTGATAGCTATGTTTTGTTTAAATATCCTGGCAAGGAACCAGAAAACTTATCAGGAACATGAAGTTAGTCATATAGAACATTGTGTCTGAGGCACTAAATGCAGGAGCGATTGTTTGTTTTAGTCAGGTGCCCTCAGTTAAGTGATCATTAGCTGATGTAAGTTCATTCCAATGATTTTTTTTTATGTACTGTAGGATATTTCATTGAAATGTAAATGTACATTAGTGCGTCAGTTATACCAAAATGTATTATATATATTATATTGATTCATATAGTTCTGCAGTGCAAAACATTCACATATTTGGAACTACCCAGACCTGTATACTGATTTTATTTTCACTTCATTTATATTTTAAAGCCAGCTTTTTGAAAATTAATAAATAAAGAGGCAAATAAAACAACAACTTTACTAGAACAAATCCCTAGATGAACAAATTAATTAATGGGGAGGGTTGGCTGATGGTGTGCAGAGGAAAGGAGCAAAAAATGAAAAAAAAACTTTACCATAACAATTTTGAGGCAAGAAGCCTCATTATTTGTTTACATTCTTTCTGCCAAATGTTATTAGACAGACTAATATATCCTATTACTGAGAACTACACAGTTCTTTATGGAAGCATTCCACACGCAACAGACGCAGACTTTAAGTAAATTAAACATTTTCTGCATTTAAGTTGCTAGTTGCATTCCAAAACATTAGTTTCCTTAGTTGCTTCAACTTGTCATTATCAAGGGACATGGTCATGATTATAGAAACAGTGTTGTATACAACCCACCAACCACCTAATGTTAGTGAAAGTGTTACTTCATAAACGTCAGAATGGCTAGTCAGCTCACCAGTTTAATTTGAGCTAACAATTTTATGTCTGTAATGCACCATCAGACATAATTTAAGAAACTCTCCTGTTTGGTATCTACTTCTCTGAAGTACAGGCTAACACAGAAAGTCTTTGGCTAAAAAAGTTTGTAGATGACTGCAAACTAGGAGCCATAATCGAAACTCCTAACGATGTGGACATACTACAAAAGGGCCTCACTGAGACAGATGCCTGGTGTAAAAGCCATGGCCTGAAGCTCAATGCCAAAAAGTGTACTGTCATCCCCTATGGTAATAACTCTGTACCCATGAGCTACCACATAGCTGGTAGTCTACTTAATGCCGAAAATGTGATGAGACCTTGGGACACAGGTGGACAGTAGTCTCTCCTTTGATAATCACATCGCCACAGTGGTCAGGAAATCCTTCTACATGGCTCACCTCAACACAAAAGGTTTCTCATCCAGAAAAAAAGAGGTCATTGTTCCCCTCTACTCATCACTCATTAGACCCATTATAGAGTACAACACCTCCTTTTGGTATGTATGTCA